>NC_072732.1:218426067-218630896 GCF_026930045.1 Uloborus diversus
GTGACCCTCTTCACTGCAAAAGATGCGTTCCAGCACGAAGCAAGCGGTTCATTTTTGGTGAATGGGACACTTCTGAAGGCCAAATCATTAGCGGCGGGCTCGTTATCTCCCGATACGAACGGTTCCGATATACACCACAAACAATGGTCGTTTGCTGAACCTCGGCTCGGAACAAGCACGCGTTTGTGATCGAAAACGCCGCAGCTATCGTCATAACAGAACGTACATGCACGTATAGTTAGCACCATATCTGAAAGACCTGGGGCACGAGTCTGATCTTGCATACAGAAATACTTGCAAACATTTTTTTTTACTCCTACGCCTATTTGCTGCAAATATATACAGCAAATGTATGAAATTTCTCCGTAACGTTGGTTTCGTTCAACATATCGTTTTTGCTTACATAAATTTCTTTAGCAGGACTCATTTCGAGACTGTTTTCATGCCTTGGGTAGACTTCCAGAGACCCCTATTATCAATGAACTTTTTAACTCTTGATATGAAGCCTTATCCTGCGTGAAAACACTGCAGTCACCAGGATACCAGTTTTATATAGATGGACATAAGTACATATATAATACATTCAATAAACTAGACAGTCCAATTATCACGTCGAGAGACTGTAGTTTCGATCTTATTAGAAATCCTCAGTCGTTAATAGTGAATAACCGATAGTGAATAACCGAGCTGGAGGCAGATGTTAGCTCATTGAAGCTGAGAGTGTCAACAAACTTGTAGATAAAGTGAATTTACCTCATCAGCGAGTGTCCTCAGCGTGGTGTGGTTCGATTCGTTAATTGAAGGCAAAGTTTGGGTATTAAGCAGTGTAAGCTTTAACTTACTGCTTACACATACAATTCTTTATCTTGTTTAAAACGCTTTCTATTGGAGATATGTCACGGCTCTTTTCCTGTCATGGGCAGACTTCGAGACCCCTATAATCAAAAGACGATTCTATTCTTTTGGAAATATCCTAAAAAGTCCCATCTGACATAAAAATACAATAATCAGGATATAGTCCAGCTGTCAGAAGTTGGCCTCCGACTCCGCCTTATTTCAGAAGCGTGCATCCTTATGAAGGGGAGATACGCGAGCAAAATGATGAACGAAATTCATGATGTGGTGTTGGTTCTAGAGTTTGAAATGTCACCTCGTAATTCAAGAAATCAGCCAAAGAGGTACAACATATCAATTTTGTACGGTCAAGGCAGATGTCTCATTGGACAGGTAACGTGCTCCACGTAAGTGGGTGGGTCTTGGTTTTACTTCTTTCCGCAGCTATTGGTCAGAGACTCTTTTAATTAATTTGAATTGAAGATTGGAGAGCGTAGTTTTGCAATGCGGAATGCAAAACTTGTGATTTTTACTTCTTCGCCAAACCAATGCAGGTATTGCTACAACTTAAACATTTCAGTTCTAAATAATCACATAGTGAAAATATACAAGGAGTACTTTTTTTTTTCATACCACCAAAATGTTGCGAAACTCGAAAATATGGCACGCATCCTTTCTTCCTTCTGTACCTATTTTAAGGAATGGATTCGATTTCGCAAGTGATTGACAAGGTCATTTGTTCGCGGTCGGACTATACCGGATTTTCATAGACAGATAGATGCAATTCTTAAGATCGTTCAAAATGCCTTGAGTTGGCCTTCTACTGGAACTATTTCCAAGTCAAAGATGTTTTTACAGACCCCCTTATCAATAATAGCGCTTTTTACTCTTTTGGTATTATAAAATAAAGTCCCATCCAGTGAAAAAAAAAAAATAATTTGAATTTTGACATATGGAATTCAAATTATGTTTTTCGCAATCACGAGTGTGTGTGTGTGTGTGTGTGTGTGTGTGTGTGTAGGCGTGTGTGTTTGTGTCTGTGTGCAGGTATGAGTGTGTGGGTAATTGTGTGTATGAGAGTTTGTGGTAGGGGGGGATGTGTATGTGTTTGTGTCTGTTTGCAGGCATGAGTGTGTGGGTAGTTGTGTGTAGGTGTGTGTGTATGTGTTTGTGTCTGTGTGCAGGCATGAATGTGTGGGTAGTTGCGTGTGTGTATGTGTTTGTGCGTGTGTGTGTGTGTGTAGTTGTGTATGTATCCGTGTGTGTCTAGGATATGGACGCAACCTGGGGACGGCTTTCGCTATAGGAGCAGCATCGTGAGGAGCCGGTCGACGGTGATGGTGCGGAGGGTGCTGAAGGGATAATAAAATGATAGCACATCAAAACAGTCAAATGAAAGCAATAAGCAATCGTGATTGCTCAAAAAAAAAAAAAAAAGAATCATCAGGATATCAGTTTTAAATAGATAGCTAAATGGATTGATATAATGTTTAAGCTTGTTAAAAATGCTTCTTATTGAACTCGTGTCCAGGATACTTCCATGTCATGAGGCTAGACTTTCAGACTCTTGCTATCAAAAGACAATTTTACTATTTGGACAGCCTCCAGATCATTATCTTGAGAATGAACAACAGTATTCATCAGGATGCCAGTCTTGTAAGGCGTTTTTTTTTTTTTTTACACTTCCACTTATTTTGTTTGATGGATTGTGTTTTTCACAATTTTGAATCGGCCAGCACTTTCAACTGTGCCTATGCTCCATATCACGATCTTCTGTGTATAATTAAATGTTTGAGACCCCGCATTGTGAGAAAAGCATCTCCCCTTTTCTTTAACGAGCAATTTTAGCTTCGTCCTCAAGAACCTCCATTGTTGACTTATGAGAATTTTTTAAAATTATGTAACCAAAATTTTTACTTTTTACTAATACAATGCACAACAAAAATTTTTGGTTTTATTTTCACATAAATGAAAATCGTGTGTTTGGGCACTTAGTTCAAAATTTTCTCATTTTGTGAAATTTAATAATAAAAAATACTCTACAATGTGGAAAAAGAAACAAAAACTAGTTCCTATTACTGTCAATGGCAGTCTCATTTCAGTCTATTTTTTGAGTACTCTCTATCTCTGTTTGTTTGTGGTTGACAAACAGAGGAGAAACATTTTCCCGAAGTTCTCCGTCACGTATTACTATATTAAATACTAGTGGTACCCGCAAGGCTTTGCCCGTAGTAGAAAATTAAAAGGTCATTTGGTTCGCCTGAATATTTACAAATAATGGATGATGAATTTCTCGCCAATTTACTATGTTCATTTGCTCGCCCATGTTATGGTAATTTGCTCGTCCATGTTATGGTAATTTCCTCAATGAAAAGTTCTTAAAATTGGAATAGAAAAAGAACAAAACTGAATTTTTGTAAAATCGCGTCGAGGTGCACACCGAATCTATGCTAAGAACTCGTTTTGTGCCAAATTTCATGAAAATCGGCCGAACGGTCTAGGTACTACGCGCGTAACAGACAGAGATCCTGAGACACAGACTTCCAGCTTTATTATTAGTAAAGATAACGATATCTTCAGTGAATTCATGTTGTAAGTTTTCCAAATACGTTTAAGTAAAAAGGTTGAAGAAAGTTTTTATTAAGAATGCGTCTATTAATTTGGCCAATAGTCTACACCTACATGCATTTTTTTTTTTCATACCTCTTTTTCTTTTTGATGGGCCAGACACCCCGCTCACATCCTATTTGTATTTTAATTGCCCTGCTCGGCCGCACCTTAGCCGAAAGCCGTCTGACCGTAACGGAAGAAAAAAGAAGAGAGAGGGGGTGGGGAGAGCTTGATTTTGAAAAGGAACGAGCATGATCAGAATAAAGAGCAGTCATGTAATTTCCTGAAACATGGGACCATTCATTTGAATTTAAATAAAAGCAAAAAAACAAAATTGAATAACCATTATGGATGCAAGCTTGTATCTCGGGAGCGCAAAGAAGCGTTTTAAAATACCGGTATGGTGAATAGTAAAGGGTGTTTTTTTTTTTTTTTTAGAAGTATAGAACTTTAGGTTCAAATAAAACACCGTTAAATGATATAAATTGCCATGAATTTGGCTTTATTCGAAAGATGATTCTTCGCCATTTTTATTTAAAAGTGATTTCTGGTACAGTCGAGTCCAGACTTACGCGAGGGATGCGTTCCAAGACTCCTCGCGTAAGTGGAAATTTCGCGTTGTGGAAAAATATATGCATACAAATTTTTTAAAGCATACCAAATACTTTTAGGCACTTATAAAAACCTCTCAAACTGCTTTAAAGCATTCCTTAACCATTACAGTTTCTTCCATAAAGAACTAAACTTTTACTGTATTTAAAAAATATAAAAATCTGATATTCAACATGAAATACTTAAGATGCACAAAATGAATGACCAATGGGAATAAAAGATATAAAATAAAACAACACGGTACGCACTGCATGCAGTAAAATTAAAATTATGCACAAAATAGTACTGTACAGTAGATACAGTAGCAATATTTACGAGTTAAAAAATGAGGATACTAGTGATGATTTATGCTCCAAGTTCAGATTGTTATTCTTATCTAATACATTTTTAAATACGTTTCACCTTTTATTTAAAACGTTTCAATTTGTGGCTACATCTCCTCTACCTGATCTTTTTATTAATCCACAATGCAAGAGCGCGCGTAGCTTCCATTTTCATAATTTTTACTTTGCTAGACTGCTCTGCAAGCTTCAATATTGAAACTAAGTTCTAAACTTTTACGGACATCTTTTTGTTTTGACTTTTAATTGTACATATGGACGATTCACTTATACTTATTGTCGCGCTACCTTCGACGTTTTGTAATTGTTCAATCATATTGAGAATCTTAGCCTTTTTAAACTTTCTTTTTCTTCACATTTTCAATCTTTAGATGAAGGTGACACTAAGGTGCCATTATGGTTATTTGATGCACTAGACTAGTTTGGCGTAGGAACTTTGACTGTCAGTGATGCTCAAAGGGACGTAATAACATTCACGAAATCAATATTTAGTAGCCAATAACGAAGCTGATACTTCCTTCTAAAAGAATTCATGTTGTGGGCGAAAAATTCGCGTTAGCTCTAAAATTCGTTACTCGTGAAAAATTCGCGTTATAGCCATTTCGCGTAAGTCGGATCGCGTTGCAGCGGGAGTCGACTGTATACCGCCACTTCGGCTGGCTAATCGGGAAGTTCAATTTTCTATCACTTTTTGCAGCAATGGGGGCCGTATGTGAGTGATATGAGGCGAATGTTCTTGTCCAAGGCGTCAATCATTGGTGGCTTATCGGTGTAGACCTGAGACTTCACACAGCCCCACAAAAAATGGTCAAGCGCAGTTAAACCGCATGATCTCGCAGGCCAATTCACGGGTCCATTAAGCGAAATTATTTGTTCACCAAAAGTTTCTTTCAATAAATCAGTTGCGACACGCGCTGTGTGGCGTGTTGCACCGTCCTGTTGTCTATTCATGATGAAATGGCAAACCAAACTAAGCACAAAACAAGTGACAACTATCAAAATGGCCCACAGATTAAACAGTGTTCCCGACTTAAAGTTCTATACCTCTAAAAAAAAACACCCTTTATTTGTTAAGCAGTCTAATTATTTTACATGTTGTGATATTCACTATTTTCTGACGATACCTAGCTCAAAATAAAGCCCCTATATATTAGAGCCGCTATATAGATATCGTATATACTAGATACCGTACATATAGGGGCCTTATTATATATGGATTCTCTTCACTTGCCAAATCAATTAACTCCATAAAACAAAACTAGTATGTTGTGGCCATCACGAAACTTTCTTCTATATTTTTCTTTTTTTTTTCTGATCCCTCCCCATGCTTGACGAGGAAGCAATATTCCCAACAAAAACAAAATGACACATGCAAAAACTTGACGACTATCCCAATGTCTGAATTATTGCGAAAGCAAAGCAAAGAGCGAAAATTGAAAGTTATTTTAAAAGCCTTGCTTGAATGAATTACAAATATTTTATTTGTTAACAAACATAAGATGGCAACAGTTAAAAATTTTAAATCATTGCGATAATATTTCCTATCATTTCCATACAATTAAAATCACGAGAAATACGCAGACGACAATCTATTACGATTTATCTTTCTTATTATTGCATTAATAAAAATATTTTTATTCGAAAAAAAAAAAAATCAACACCTCTTGGAGCGATCGGCGTCAAAATAGAACCAAAGCCTGTTTACATATGGATTCACATATATTCCAAATTTCAACCAGAACGTAGCATTACTTCTTGAGATAGGGCACTCAAAATGGAAAAAAAGAACGGGTGATTGCGCTACCCCCTTTTTAGCTGTTGACACAAAAATAAAATCAGTTCTTATACCCACTAAGGGCTACTTGCCGATAAATTTTTCTTTCATTCCGTTCATTATTTCTTGAGATACAGCAGTCACAATTGACGACAAAAAACGTTCTATAGCTCAACCCCCGTTTGAGTTATTGACACCAAAATTGAATCAGCACCTGTTCCTGTTAATACCAACATATGGATCAAATTTTGTTTGATTCCGCCAGTTACTTCCTGAGGAATAGCAAGCACGCGTAACTCGAAAAACGTCCCATTGCTCCACCCCCCTTGGAGGAATTCGCGCCAAAAACTAATGGGCACACGTTCACATAGGGGCACATATGTGTACCAAATTTCGTTCGATTTCATGCGGTAGTTTTTGTTGTAGAGCGGCCACAAAAAACTGGTCACACACAGACGTGACACACATACACACACACATACACACACACATACAGACAGACAGACATTTTCCAAAAATGATCGAAATGGACTCAGCACACCTCAAAACGTTCGAATCCGTCAAAATTCGAAATTCGAAAATTTGCACGAATCCAATACTTTCTTCTATATATTAGATATAGAAGAAAGTAAAAATGAGGAAAGTGATAAAAAAGATAGTGTTATCAATAGGAGTGAATGGGCCCTCGTGTTACATTTTCTGCCATCGCAGGATCAGAAATGTACTGAACCAAAACTTTATTATAAATTCACATGCTAAGCATTAAAGGACCTTTAACCTTCAAAATTTTCGACTTTCAGGAATAAATATATGTTATGCAAATTTTAATTCTGAACAATTTGATACCTTATTTATTACCATACACAAAAAACTTTTCAAGTTATCGTAAAAATGCGTAACCTCTCCCCGCAGAAATTTATGTTAACAGCAGCTGTTTAAGCGTCTTTTTCTCAGGTGCCGGTTTCTTTGGTTTTCTCGTTTTGCGCGCATGATATCTCAGAAAGTTTTTTATACATTTCCGTAAAACTTTTAACGTATGTTTATCTGGTTTATATTTATGACCTGAACCTAAATTTATTTATTTATTTTTTTTGATTATTTATTTATTTTTTTGAAATTTTATAAGTGAATATCAAAAATTTCCAAAATTTTGGGCAAAAATTTTTTTTTTTTTTTCAAATATTAACTTTCATTTTTAGTTAAAATTTAGGTTCAGATCATAGATATATACCCGACAAACATGCATGAAAAGTTTTACGGAAATATAAAAGAAACTTTCTGAGATATCATGCGCGCAAAACGAGAGAACCGAAGAAACCGGCACCTGAGAAAAAGAGACAAACAGTTTGCTGTTAACATAAATCTCTATGGGAAAAGATTACGCATTTTTACGATAACTTGAAAAGTTTTTGGCGTACGGTAATAAATAAGGTATCAAATTGTTCAGAATTAAATTTTGCATAACTTATATTTTTTCTAGATAATCGAAAATTTTGAACATTAAAGGTCCTTAGACACCCTAAGCACTATTAAAGCAGAAATGAGGATTTTTTTAAAAAGTGGAGTTAATCGATTTGGCAACCTGAGGCATCCATATAAGAGTAGACGCATCAGCTTAAGATCAGCCATTTTGGATCTGAGCACGCATTTGAGTGGTTGTCTTTTCTGGCAAGTTATCGCGTTTGGTGATTTTTCACTAAGAGCAATTATTAGCGCCACGTGAGTTGTTCATAAAATAAAATAACATTTTTGGCCAATTTTTCAAGACCCGAAGATTTACTCCGGTAATTCTAGCTCCACAATAATGAAACATCCAATCCAAAATGGCTAAACTTAAGCTGATGCGCCTGCTTGTATATATAGCGGTTCTAGCTTCAAATATCTAATTAGGCAATGTATGCAGCTAGCTACCTATTTCGGCATATTTAAATTTTAATGCAGTTTTTGCTATACTTAAAATTGAAGTAGATTTTTTCTCCCTTTTCAAGAGTGGTCCGAAAGTGGGCGTGCCTCCCCCCTTTTTACTTTCTTCTGTATCTAATATATAGAAGAAAGTATTGGATTCGTGCAAATTTTCGAATTTCGAAGGATTCGAACGTTTTTAGGTGTGCTGAGTCCATTTCGACTATTTTTGGAAAATGTCTGTCTGTCTGTGTGTGAATGTGTGTGTGTATGTGTGTGTGTATGTGTGTGTGTCACGTCTGTGTGTGACCAGTTTTTTGTGGCCGCTCTACAGCAAAAACTACCGCATGAAATCGAACGAAATTTGGTACACATATGTGCCCCTATGTGAACTTGTACCCATTGGTTTTTGGCGCGAATTCCTCCAAGGGGGATGGAGCAATGGGACGTTTTTTGAGTTACGCGTGCTTGCTATTCCTCAGGAACGAACTGGCGGAATCAAACAAAATTTGGTCCGCATATTGCCCCTAACAGGAGCAGGTGTTGATTCAATTTTGGTGTCAATAGCTCAAACGGGGGTTGAGTTATAGAACGTTTTTTGTCGTCAATTGTGACTGCTGTATCTCAAGAAATAACGAACGGAATCAAACAAAAAATTTTTGACAAGTAGCCCTTAGTGGGTATAAGAGCTGATTTTATTTTGGTGTCAACAGCTAAAAAGGGGGGTAGCGCAATCGCCCGTTCTTTTTTTCCATTGTGAGTGCCCTATCTCAAGAAGTAATGCTACGTTCTGTTTGAAATTTGGAATATATGTGAATCCATACGTAAACAGGCTTTGGTTCAATTTTGACTCCAATCGCTCCAAGAGGTGTTGATTTTTTTTTTTTTTTTTTTTTTTTTTTTTTTTTTTTTTTTTTGCGAATAAAAAAATAGTTTTAATAATGCAACAATAAGAAAGATAAATCGTAATAGATTGTCGTCTGCGTATTTCTCGTGATTTTAATTGTATGGAAATGATCGGAAATATTATCTCAATGAATTAAAATTTTTAACTGTTGCCATCTTATGTTTTTTAATAAATAAAATATTTGTAATTAATTCAAGTAAGGCTTTTAAAGTAACATTCAATTTTCGCTCTTTGCTTTGCTTTTACAATAATTCAGACATTGGGATGGTCGTCAAGTTTTTGCATGTGTCATTTTGTTTTTGTTAGGAATATTGCTTCCTCGTCAAGCCGTCGAGGGATCAGAAAAAGGAAAAATATAGAAGAAAGTTTCGTGATGGCCACAACATACTAGTTTTTTTTTTGCGAATAAAAATAGCTTTATTAATGCAACAATAAGAAAGATAAATTGTAATCGGAAATATTATCTCAATGATTTAAAATTTTTAACTGTTGCCATCTTATGTTTCTTAACAAATAAAATATTTGTAATTAATTCAAGCAAGGCTTTTAAAATAACTTTCAGTTTTTGCATGTGTAATTTTGTTTTTTTTTGGAATATTGCTTCCTCGTCAAGCATGGGGAAGGATCAGAAAAAAAAAGAAAAATATAGAAGAAAGTTTCGTGATGGCCACAACATACTAGTTTTATTTGACATTCAGTCGTTTGTGGTTGAATTTTTGTTATACCTTGATGTCTTAAGAGGTACACATCAGCGGAAAGACCATCCATGTCGCAACACAGATGAAGGGGGTCGTTTCCAACATTTTAAAAGTATTTTTTTTTTTTTTTTTTGAAAGAACATGTTTAAAAAGATAGAATCTGACCATTTTTTAAACAATATCTCTAAGTTTAATATTTTTAAAAAATTACTTAAATCGGTGCTCTTTCATCGTTTAACGCTTCAGCCAATGACATCACAAATGATGAAATGCCATTCAGTGTTGCCATTCGTGGTCCAAAATATTCAATTCGCATCTTTACTCACGTGTATTGGCAACGATAGGGTTGATAGCAAGCGTAGAGCGCAATTGTAATTCGCTTCTTGATTATCATAACGTGGAAACGCGGAAGAAAGATGCGCCAAAGAGCATCATTTGTGACGTCATCAAAACCACGCCTTGTTTGAAAAATCGGACATTTAAAAAAATTAATTACAAAATAACTGCTGTAAAAAATAAAAGTATTTTCTGGGTCCATGTTTTTTTTTTTTTTTTTTGCTTATTCTATCAATTTAAGTGACAAAAAGTACTACTTTTGACTGAAGGAAACAACCCCATTCTGATCCATGTTCTCACACACGTTTTGCGAAAAGAGATCTCCGAATCTTCGAAAATGGTGCAGAATTCAGCTGTCTCACGGCATGGATAGTCTTCTACCAAAAGACTTCAAGGTAACTGTGTGTAACAAACATGCAACCATAACTGACATAATGTTGAAAATAGAGGGGGATACGTTTACTTTCGGACCTCTCTGTATGAAGGTATTGTATTATTATTTTATCATTGAATATTTATTTCCTTCCATCTCTTGAAAATGTTATAAACAGTTATCGGTCAACCACCGAACAACCTGTTCTGACTGGTACGATATTGGCTGCACGGTGCTAAATTCGGTTATGACGCCATCTACAGGATGTGAGAATTTTTCTTAGGGAGCGCCTGACCGCCTGACCCTTGAACATGATCCTTATATGAGCCGTTGAGAGTAGAAGTGGCGTAAGGTTTTTTTTTTTTTTTTTAAATTTGTGTTTCCAGTATCAGAAATGATTTTTTACCTCACTCTACTTCATATGAAAGTGGGGTGAGTCTAGTTTTCATTATATGGCCTATTAACAGACATCGTAAAACGGAACAGCAGCTGTGTTTCATGCAAAAGGGGTGCATACTACTCAAACTCTTGTTTTATTGACTTGCACTACTTTTACCCTTAACTCCTCACTCTTTGCTTGTCCTTATCCTGGACACCGCCCCAACCCAGGGTTCTATTCCGGAGGTTTTGCCCCGAGGGGCACCCCGAACTTAAATTTTTGTGTGGGCAGAAAATCCTCAATTTGCCGAATGGAACTAAAAATTCCACCGAACGATGACAATTTCACCGAATAGGACTGCAAATTTCACCAAATGATGATAATTTTTCCGAATGGAACTAAAAATTTCGCCGAATGATGACAATTTTACCGAATAGAACTCCAAATTTCGCCAAATGATGATAATTTTTCCGAATGGAACTAAAAATTCCGCCGAACGATGACAATTTCACCGAATAGGACTCCAAATTTCACCAAATGATGATAATTTTTCCGAATGGAACTAAAAATTTCGCCGAATGATGACAATTTCACCGAATAGGACTCCAAATTTCGCCTAATGATGATCATTTTTCCGAATGGAACTAAAAATTTCGCCGAATGATGACAATTTTACCGAATAGAACTCCAAATTTCGCCGAATGATGATAATTTTTCCGAATCGTTGGACAAATTTCCCCAATTAGGACATTTTTGGAAGGTCACAGTGCCCTCCCGTGGCATCGGGGCGCCCCTGTTTGCCCCTCACCAACAACCATTTTGCCAGCACAAAAGGCACCATGTCTCCCGGTGGGACACCACTGCTCCCATCAAACGCTTCTCCAAAATGATTAAAAATTGATTTCTGTGAAATCTCATTAAGAGTTGGTTTAGATAAAGGAAGGGGCGAGGCTCTCCAAGGAAGAAACTATGAATATAGAAACTAACGACGTCGCATTTCTAGAGATCGCTGTCTTTAAGCCGGCCAATAAGTTCTCGAAGCGATTGCATTTCATTTTATTTTTGGAACTCTGTATTCATTCAGATGAAATGCCGACGAAACGAGATCTTGGAGTAACGCTATCTGCAACTCCGTCTTTTTTCTTTTTTTTTTGCACTTTTTTTTGTGACTCTCTCTCTCTTCTCTCTTTCCTACTTTATGAATCGACTTTCGAACACTGGCTCCATTGAGAACCCTTTTTCGAATGGGTTTTTGTTTCATGCACCCTCCTTACGATAGGAAGAAACAAAAAATCATGAAAGACCCTTCTGTTTGTTGGGCATCTCCAGTTTCGCGCATCTACAACAACACGCTACTACCACCCTCGCTGTGACAAACCAACATGGCGGCCATTTTAAAACTCTATCCACTAAATTACCGATTTTTTTTTAATCACATTCACTGTCCTATTATGCATTGATAGCAATACGCCTTTAATTACAGTCTGTCATTTCCGGAAAGAAGCAGAAGTTACTATATTAAGAGAAAAAAAAAATATTTAGAAACACTTTCACAAGTCAAAAATTAACGACCTCCAAGTAAGCAGTCATCCATTTCTTCACTACTATCAAATTAAGATTATTTGATAACAAAATATATATTTTATTTTCTCCAATAATTCTCTCTGTAAAATAATCTATGGCTTATTCTCGGAGAGAGGGCGTGTTAAATTTCAACAACGTCTTTTATTATCTGATGGAAGAAGGTTGGGTTCCGCGCCTAGTGCAGAATGTGTGCGTGTGTGTGGGGGGGGGGGTTAATTCTCAGGTGGAAATTTTTGGAGGTGGCAAATTCACTTCATTTCAGTGGTTTTTCGTTGATAATCGACGTAAAGCTTGAAGGTAGACGGGTAAAAGATAACAGTTACTAGTTTTGCCTCGGATTTTAAAAATGCAGGGGTGCCCGTCCCTCCAAAGAGTAAAGCCGCGTAACCCCTCCCAAAAAAGGGAAAAATATCCCTTAAAAAGCCCCTAAAGATTTTAATGGTGCTTTCTGCGCCATGACCCCTAGGTGGCTACCCCTGGAAAAATCGAAGATACGGCACAGTGCGCGTCGAGTTCTCAAGAAACTCCAAAAGTGGTTGAAGATCGTATATTGCTAAGATCCGAGATACTCGTATTTTTAACGCCTCTACTAGCACAATTTCACGCATTAAAAATCGAAATATACCTCAAAAATTTCAGCTTTGTATTTTAAATAAAAATTTAGCAACGAAGAAAATGGAATGATAAGGCGGTTGGGATTTTTAAATTGGTGCATTGGCAAATTTATTACTCTGCATTTGAGAATTTACATTTTAAATGTTTTCTTATGCCTTCAAATTTAAAATGCCAAACATTCTAAACATTAACAAGAAGTTCCGTCTAGAACTAGACGAGCCTACTTTCCCGTATACCCATACTACTTTCTAGTACCTGATCAATATTCTCAAAAATAGCTAAAATCGCAAATTTTTTCAAACATATTTTTTTAAATATTTTAAACTGATTTCTAGGAATAAAATATTCCTTACTTTTCTTCAAAAAAAAAAAAAAAAAAAAAACGAACAAATAAAATAGCAGCACCTTTTGAACAAAGCAGCTAATACACTTCTTTTCATTAAAAATTTTTTTTTAACAGCTTTCAAAACGAAAAAATAATAATAATAAGTTCATTAAAATAAATACATCATATAAAAAAAAAATCGTTTCTTTTTCCCCTGTTTCCGAAAATAATTTTTTAAACGAATTAATGCACATACCAAAATAAAAAAAAAACAATAAAATGTCAACTTAAAGAAATAATTTTCATTGTCAAAAAAAAAAAAAAAAATCGTCTGCGCATATTTTTCGAGTTTATTCACCGAAAACCAAATACCTAAATTAAAACTTTAGCGTGAAAATAAAAACAAATCATATCAACAATAATTATTTCACAGTTAAAACCACAGCAGCGGAGTCGGAGTCGGAGTCAATCTCATTTTGGGATAAAAGAGTCGGAGTCGAATATCCAAGAATCGGAGTCAGTCATTTGTCCTCCGTGTATAAATGTTTGCCAAAGCTACGAAGTCAGAGTCGAAGTCGGGGAGTCGGAGTCCGATTAATTGTCGGGAACAGGAGTCAGAGTCGGTGTCAGGTCCCCCTAAATTCTCGGAGTCGGAGTCGGGAGTAGGTCGTCAAGAGCTATTTCCAACAAAGTTTGTTTGAAGTAAATCCGCCTTCAAGTACGGAATCTACATTGACTTTCAGTTTCCCCGTAGGCACTAATGTTAAGGGATTTGAACTGTTCAAAATTGAACGGAAAATTGTTCAAATCAAAAAGATATCTTATATACAAGTTTTTTATCAAAAGCTTTTTCCTACAAAGTTTGTTTGAAGCAAATTCGCCTCACAGTTCGGAATTGCTTTGAATTTCCCCGTAGGCGCTAATGTTAAGTTTTTTTGAACTGTTCAAAATTGAACAAAAAATAGTTCAAATCAAAAAGTGAAATATGGGAATGAGGTGTCCTCGCCGAGATCTTTCGAACAAAAAAAAAGTTTGTTCGAATCGGACTATTCATTCAAAAGTTATTAGGGGGGGGACAGACAGACAGACCGACAGACAGACCGACAGACAGACAGACAGACCGACAGACAGACAGACAGACAGACCGACAGACATTTTTCCCCATCTCAATACCCTACTTTCCAATTTTTAATTTTTCAATATTTATTTAATTATTTTATTTATTTTTGACTTTTTTTTGTTTTTTCACGATATTTTTAAGATGCATTAAGCCTTCTTTCATGCTTTTTTCTTCTTTTTCTGACTTTTACTGGGAAAGTAGGCTAAAAATTAAAGCAATACATATCTCTGCTTTTCCTCACATCTTCTATTTCATAAAGAAAAAGTTAGTTTTTTTTTAAAAAGTGATCACCGTTATGACCTTTACTATTTTCGTGTATTTCAACTTTCTGAATTTAATTTCGCTTCTGCCAAAACGTCAAGGCGTATACTCACTCCTTTAAGGGGGGGGGGGATAAACCGCTCTTTGTATATTTGGAAGCGATTATTCGGTCAAAGTGTCTGCTGACCCCCCTGTGGCGTAAATTTTATTATGACTGTTACTAAACTTCAATTTTCAGATCCGAAAACATAGTACATGAAACCAATGTTAACCTTTTTTTGCTTGGTTCTATCTGCAAGGTATTTTTTCTCAGCATATCATTTTTCAAAGGATTGACTGAGTTCGATTACTGGGCTATTCCTCTTTTAAGACTTTTGTTAATTTTTATAAGAGAAACATATTCAAAGTTTAGGACAACGTGTCCAGCTTGTTTACCTAAAGAAATATAACTTTTACTGAAAATTTAAGGCAACTTGCGCATAGACCCATGTCGCAAGTTGCACAAAATTTAGGGAAGGGAGGGGTGGGGGGCAATTTGAAATGAGAAGAAATTTGATCTCATTTGGAAGAGGGGGGGGGCTCAGTAGCATATGAGTAGGTCTGACATCCTCCTTGCCCCCCCCCCCCCCAACTGATACTTTTTATGTTGGAAGTATAACGCTGGCCGTTGAAACTTGACCCCCCTCACAAAAATTTCTGCACCCCACGCATGTTGTGCGTCCGGACCAAACATGGCAACTGCCGCGTCTGTTTGAGGCGAGGAAGGATGGTAACAGGTGCGCGACTTGACATCCGATGAGGAAACCTCGACTGCTGGGAACGGGACTTCTGCTAGCATAAATTGCGTTATCGCGCTTGTTTTCAAAGAGAAACACAAGTTCTCACAAGTTGCTTCCGAAATTTTATTCGCGGAGAAATTCTTTATTAGTGTAGCGACGTTGGATGAAAACGGCAAAAAAAAAAAAAAAAAAAAAGGTTTAATTGCACAGTATGTACAGTACAGTCAAGGACGCATCGAAATTAAATTTTCGGGAGGGCGGAAATCTCAATTTGCCGAATGGAACTCATAATTTCGCCAAACGATGTTAATTTTTGCCGAATGGAACTCCGAATTCCGCCGAATGATGATAATTTTGCCGAATCATCAGACAAAAATTGCCGAAAAAGGACATTTTTGGGATATCACAGTAACCTCCCATCGGGGTGCCACTGTGTACAGAATATAAATTCTTTGTTATAGGTACAGTCGAATCCCGACTTACGCGAGGGATGCGTTCCAAGACCCCTCGCGTAAGTCGAAATTTCGCATTGTGGAACAATGTATGTTTAGAAATTTTTTACAAGCATACTCAATCATTTCAGACACGTATTAACACCCCTTAAATTGTTTAAAACCATTTCTTAACTATATACATATATTACCGTATCTTTTATAAAGAAATGGTTTTTTACTGCACTTTGGAAAAAGCGTAACAATTTAACATAAATTATTGCTATGAAGCACAAAAATCAATGATCAATGAGAGACATTAGTTAAAACAGTACGGTACTTGCATTAAGTACATTACTGCATTATAATAGCCCTGAATAGTAGATATCGTAAACTTAATTATAATATTTAAAATGAAGATGATGGCTTATGCAGAGTGGGAATCACCCCTCTTTCTGGTCTCTTTAGGCCACAATGAGAGAGAAGCTTCTATTTTCATGATGTTTGTGTTTTGCTCAGCCACTACTCTGCGAGCTTCAGTAAGTTCTGAACTTTTACGGATCTCATTTTCTTGAATTTTAATTGCACGTATCGAAGATTCACTTACACCTAATTGCTGTGCTACCTTCGGTCCACTTTTTAATTGTTCAAGCATATCGAGAATCTTGACCTTTTCTTTGGCTGTTAATGTTGGGAAATGTCAAGTGATACATTTAGGGCATGGAAATAAGTGTACAAGTTATTATTTGCAAGGTTCAGTCATTAGTCAGGCAGACAAAGTTACTGATCTGGGGGTCTTAATAAGTCAGGATTTAAAGTTTAGCCAACAGTGCAGCATTGCTAGTAACAAGGCCAATAAGATGCTTGGGTTTATCAATAGATCTATTTCAAACAAATCTAAAGAAGTTCTTCTGCCCTTATATAGAAGTTTGGTAAGACCTCATTTGGAGTATGCTGTTCAGTTTTGGTCTCCTTATCTTAAGAAAGACAATGTATTGGAAAGGGTTCAAAGGCGAGCTACAAGGCTAATAAATGGACTTTCTCACTTAGATTATGATTCCAGGCTTAGAAGGCTAAAAAAGTACAGTCTTGAGCAAAGAAGACACCGAGGGGACATGATTCAGTTGTTTAAATTTATTAAAACGAAAGATGTTACGGGGCTGAAGTTAAGCGCTGAAAACAGGACAAGGGGTCATTGTTTTAAGCTATTTAAATCTCAGGCTAACATGGATGTTAGGAAAAATTATTATTATAGCAGGGTAGTGGAACCTTGGAACAGTTTACCGGAAGAGGTGGTAATGAGCAAGAGAGTAGATAGTTTTAAGAGGGCCATTGATCTTCACTGGGGATTGTAAATTGACTAGGACCAGTCTAGCTGGGCCCAGAGCCTGTTGCTGGTCGTCACTTTTGTATTTGTATTTAATGGTGAGAAACTTTCAAATTTTCTTTCCACTTTCGTCAACTTTAGATGATAAAGCGCGTTTGGGAGCCATTCTATTTTATCAATGTTCATATGTAGAATGAGAAAAAAAAAAAAAAGAAAACATTAAGAATTGGAGCGGTTATTTGAATAAACAAAAAAGCAAAGCGTTTGCTTAAGGTTTAGACTAATACAGTGCGTGAACTTCCGCTTTCCATGAAGCTAAAGGGATGAAAGTCCATTCACAAAACCAATATTTAGTGTCAACGAAGCCCATTCTAACACGCCACCTCTTCGTTCCAAAAAAATTTTACGTTGCAGGCGAGCAATTTGCGTCAGCAATAAAAAAATTCATTACTTAAGGAAAAATTCGCGTTATAGCCATTTCGCGTAAGTCGGATCACGTTGTAGCGGGATCCGATTGTACAGTAAAACCTATCTACAACGATACTGTTGGGACCTAAAAAAATATTGTTATAGACAGGTTATCGTTATAGACAGTCTGATTATTCATGCTGACATTTTGCTGGGACGAAGGAAAATACCGTTATAGACAGGTTTATTGTTATAGACAGTATTGTTATAGAAAGGTTTCACTGTAGTAGTTTTGAAATACGTAATCAAATTGCACTTATTATCAGCTTTAGTATTTACAAGGCTGCATTCATTTTTTTTTCCACAGCATTTAGCGTGGGGGGTGGTTGGGGGAGGGATAATGATTGCGGATTACAGTTTTAGCTGCGGTGTAGTGTAGAGTGATACATTTACTGTTTTTTATTCAGTGTTATTATTTCTATAAATATTATTTAAATTTTCATTTTCCCCCAAACAATCTCCATAAAAAATATTTTTCTCGAAATAAGGAGTGTGGAATGTAGATTACCACATTCAGGAGGAGAAGGGTATTTTTTTGATTGAATTTGGAATGTATAATGTTACAGGAGCATATCCCATTCGAGAATTTGAAAATTAAGCTATAAATTTTTTAACGGGATCGAGTCCTTTGCTTCACAGAGCAATTACCCCCCCCCCCTTTTGATGACATTAAAATGTTGATGTAAGTACGCTGTAGTTGCAGAGTTTTGCTTTTCTTTCTTTTTTTTTCTACTTGGATGTAAGTGAATATTAGTAAACTAGACCTCTTCAAATTGCACGCGCTTTATCGTATCTTTCAAGAGCTAGAGAAAAGTTGAAACATTCGGCGCTCAAATGAAAGAGTAATGTACTCGGCCAAGTAAAAAAATCTTCGTGTGATCAAACACGTCACTTAAAGTGTCTGAGTGGTTTAAAAATATGTACATCAGAATATGTCAGTAAACTGGAGGAAAAGAAAACGGCATTGCGCAAAAAAGGTACCGAACTTTTTCTTCATTTATCTTATGCATTCACCATCTCTCTCTTTTTTAGCCTACCTTCCCACAAATTAGTTTCCAGAAGCATAGAAAAAGGATCAATTGTAAAATAATCGTTAAACACAAAAATAAATACAAAGTCTAAATTAAATTAAATAAATCAAGATGGATTGAAAAATAACAAAATGAAAATCTGGTAACTAGATGGGGAATGTTTGCATCTCTGCCTGAGCCCTTAACCGCCTAATCATTTGCAAGGGCATAGTTAGATATTCGGTAGGTCTATTCTGTTCATCATATATCGTTGATCTAATTCAATACTAAGACATTTTAAAAATTGATTTTATATTTCTATAGAATAGATGTGTAAAGTAATTCGTGCGTTCATAGTTCAGTGGTAAGACATCTTAAAAGTTTCTGTTTTGAGATAAAGGCATTTAAATATTTGTTTTTCAGCTCGATAGTACAGGAAATATGTCCAGAAAAATGAAATGAGAGAATCAAATAAATGGAATTCATCAAACTTCGATATAGAACTAGGCAAAGCATGAATTACTTTATTACAGAAATTTGAAAATTCCGCTATTTCAACATGTTTTAGGATTGAACTAGTCCTGTGATATGTTGAATTATCTCATTTCCTTTATCCTAGGCTTATATCTTGAATAGCTTTGCCGAAAATAAATGTGCAAATGTTCTTTCTCAAAACAGCAATTTTTAACATGTCTTAGCATTGAAATAGGGCAGCGTTCGAATACACTTTCACATTTGAGGCTGTGAGAAGCAAAGGGATGCAAGTGACAAGTTTCCCCTTTTTTTAGAACTAAATGAAGAAATGTCAGACAAAGAGAAGACTCTTAACAATCAATCACAATTTCTTAAAAAATCTATTAAAATCTTTATTTGACTTGTAACATTTCATTCTGTCAGAACATGTAGTCTAAAACAAACTCCTTAGATCCTGATCTATAGATCAAGATCTTAAAAATCTTTAAAGGATATATGAGGCAGTGAGAAGCAGGGGGATGCAAGTTCCAAAATTAAAAATTTGGAGATAACCAGTACACATGGTACGTGAACCTCTCCTCTGTCTTGGGGTAAGAGATGGTTCTAGTAGTCCTGGTAATTGCTGCTATACAGCATGATTTAGGGAGGAAAAATCAATGAAAGCCTACCTAGGATGTTATCTTTAAACGCGTTTTGCTCAAAACTTGAAAATGTCCACTTACATCCCTTTGCTTCTCATTGCCTCATTTGAAAAAGGAAAACGAATTGGACACCATCCCTCACATCACCGCGACATCCTTACTTGTATGTGATTTCCCAAAATGGCACACCTCGACTTCTCCGACTCCCAAATACCTGAGACAGGTCGTCGATCTTTCCCCATTGTCCCCAGGTATTATCGAACAAATGTGCTCTAATGAAGTCAAAAAAATAATCTTATTTAACGGTCATCTCCTCCGATCACGCCAGGTGGGTGGACAGCGGAATTCTCGGCTGGAATCCCATCGGACAAGCCGGATGAAAGCCCGACAGTTCCGTTAAACGGATTAATCGCGTGCGATCGAAACGGACACGCGTGTGGGCCACAAGGACTCCAGAAACGGCATTGTCTCCAGAGAGAAACAAGACAATGAAGGGGATCAAACCGATTTTTACCAATCTCAAGAGGTCCCATTAAAAGCTTGTGACGGAGAAGGATGCTGTCGTTGACCTTGCCATTAGTGAGGATAGTTGACATTCCTCCCCCTACCTCCTCTTACGTGAGGTCTTCTTTCAGAATGAGGAACAAGACGTGGTTTTTCCATTAGATGCTTCAAACGTGAGTCAATTTATCTGTCTTCCCATGTCGTAATGTCAAACAATGCTAACTGCATGTTCGGGAAAAAGAGAAAACTAGTTTAGTTTGGATTATTATTAAAATAGATGCCCGTGAAATGAATGCATGAATATTTGCGTGGATGAGTGATACGTGACGCGAATCTCAGCTTCGACTGTCTTTGTAGTTAAATGGAACTTAATTTTTTAACTAGTTTAAGAGCTTGTTTAGAGAAAGGGGTCGTTTTCTCGGAACGAAATCTATTTCCATTGCGATCCACACTTAAAGAAATGTGTCATTTTGGAGAGTAACTAGATTTTCTCTCTTTAGTCATTTTAGAAACCTTAAAAGCCATGAAAACTGAACATCTCTCTATTAGAGCAAATGTCATAGTTGTTTTTAACTAAGCAAAATCCAGGCCACCTCTAGTTTTGAAAACACCGCCGATGATCAAATAGGAGAGAAGAAAAAATATATGAAGAAAACACATGTAATTTAGTTTTCAATTTAAAAAGAAAGTTTGTTTGGCATTCGTAGTCACATTTACACCGTAGTAGGCTACGTTTTTTAAAAACGAAGTGCGAATAAGGGTTTTCACAAGGATTTTATATCGAAGCTGAACGATTGTGTGATATATATATATATATATATATCTTCTAAGGCGCAAGTTAATGCAAAATTCCACTGAATTTGAATTGAAGTTCACGCATCTGTGATCACAAACAGCAACATGCACAACAAATTACAAAATTTTATAAGCAATTTAAGTGACAAGTTTAAGAGACGGATTCTATCCTATTAGCAAATGTGGTAAGATTGCGGTTGTCATTTGTTGATTTCGTCAAATTGAACAAAGTCTTTCTAAAAATGCGCATAAACCTTTTACGAAACGCAGCTGTCATTGAAGTTCCAGTGTTTTTAACTTGTGAATGAACGTGTTTCTCATGTTTTATTGATTGTTACACACATAACCGGCTGTCATTGAGCTTAAGAAGTTCATTTTATTTCGAATCATCCAGGGAAAAAAAAAACAATAATTTTCTTCCAGTTCAGTCGAGGTACATATTTTTGTCGAGCTTGAACATTAATCCCAAGCCCAACTATGGTACATCTTCTTTTAATGTTATTTTCCACCTTACGTATCGTTCTTCGTTGTCAGGACGATGACAAGTGCTTTCCGCGTGAGTGGAAGAATGCGACGCCCCCTCAGGCCCATCTTCCCATTCCTGCGAGTATGGAAAATGAATGGGAATCCCCTCACAGAACAGTCATGCTTCATTCGATGGGGAGGAGAAGAGCAATTAGAGTACGGGAAGTGTGTGTTGGAATCTTCGTAACGAATTGAACATCGAAAGTGCTGTTTCTGTATTTCAGACACGAATCAAATGTCCGACTTGCTTTCACTAAAATTTATTTTCCCAAAAATCACTCCTATTTTCCCGGGATGATTTCAATGAACCAACGAAAATTTGATTGACTGTGAATATGAAGAAGGAGAGTCCAGTCATTGGGGTATGTGGAAATGATGAAGAATATTCGCACAGCAGAACACGGCTAGAGGGATTCCCGGAGGTGCTGGTGTTATACCGCGCTAAGCGGTTTAAGATAGAGTGAGATAAGTTACGCGAAGATAAGAAGTGTCTAGTTGCAGTAACAAAATTCGACAGCTTAACTTCAACAACTGATACTACTAACTTCTCCAAACGTTCCACCTCAGAAATTTACGCGATAGTTATGGTAAAACGTCAGGTACTCTATCGATACTTAATCTGAGGTCCGCAGGCCACATGAGGGACATTGAGATTTTGTGACTGGTATGCTCAAGGCAGACAAAAAATCTGGCAAGCTATGCCATGAATTTGTTCAGGCTATTCTGATAATAATAATTTAAAAAAAAAAATACTTTTTTATTTTTCACCAACAGTAGCAGATTTGAGTAAACGGAAAAATCAACGGAAATAGAGAACAAATCTTTAAGAAATTTAGCAAATAAATTTTATAGCTGGTGCCCAGTACAAAAAAGGGGTCGACATAGTCTACGGTCAACAAACAATGCATTGTTTTTTTATATTCTTCATGTTTTAACTCAAAGCGATTCCGAAAACTTTTTCATTTAACTTCAAATTAGTGTGACCATTATTGACTTTTTTAAAAAACCATTTGTTGGCTTAATTCAGCGACATAATTAAAAAAACAAATGCATTAATTTTCTGTAATTTTTATGTCGCGGCATGTGTGAAGTAGCAGAGCTACTGGAGGAAAACAAAATGAGCACCGTTGAGCTATCACCAAGTCATTGGTATAACCGATTGAAAAGTAAAGTAGCTGTTTGATGGTAAAAAATTATTTAAAATATTTACTCTTAATGTCTCCAGAAGAATTTCAAGTTCCATCAAAAGAATGGTTCAGTTGTCTACATTTAGAGCCCATTAAGATCTCTCTTGCAACTTTTTTATTCCCTTAAACTAAATGGAAGCTACAAATTCTTTATGATAATGATTTAGAAGTTATTTAATTGCAAAAGCACACTGTTTGAAATTATCAACTACTTGATTTTAACCATGGACTATTTGAGGTTTTATTTATATATTTTTGGGTCAAAAAGTGGACCCTTTGAGAAAATTAATAATTGCAAAGATTTCAATTTAAAAAAACAGATCATTCGCAAAACAAGGTACTTTTTTTTCACTCAAGTTCACTTCCTTAAACAGCCGAATTCTTCAATATAACATTCTATTCAAATTATATTCAAGTATAAAATTTCCCACTGGCCCAGTGTATCTGGTACTACAGTGAAACCTCCTTTAACGGACACTCCCGAATAACGGACACCTCTAATTAACGGACATTTTTGCAAGTCCCAGTCCCTCAATATAGGCCATTCCATGTAATTCACTCTGAATAACGGACACTCCGAATAACGGACAGTTACTTCACAAAAAATTTCCCTTGCGATCGTAGCACTTCCGGTTTTTTTTCTTTTCACAGAATATCTTAGTAACTGCTTGCCTTCAAAGCTTTTCATCTTCCACAACTGATATTCCACCCCCCCCCCCGGTCATTCCCTTATCACTTTCTTGGAATTAAAAGGGTGTTAATGGACAGAGGCAGCGATTGGGGCTTAAAAGTTGAGGGCATAAAAAACAAAGAACTATAAGACATGGTACTTTTTGCGGGCAGCAAAAAATGAAAAAGAAAAAAAAAAAAGTCATATTTTTGTTACGGCTAGTTTTGAGAGTATTGAAGCTGATAAGTGAAAACTGATGTCAGTCTTAACAATTAACGTACGTTTTTCATAAGATTTCAATGAATTTTGTACACAATAACTATTCAAAAGTTAAGATAAAAAAGAGGAAACTGGGCGCTTTTTCTAACTGGGGCTCTCGGGAGACGCAATTGAGCAGACCGGCGCCGGTAGTAGTCGCCTTTATAGCGCCGAAGTTTCGTTGGGTTGTTTAATTTTTAGATATGAAAAAGATTTGCCCATATTCAAGGTCATATTGCCAACTAACAGATTAATTACACTTGACGTAAAATGTAGTAAACCTTTCGCAATTGTTTCGATTGTGCTCTACAAAGGGAACAACAGCCCATGTTGAAAAGGTAAATTAAGTAGTTCCTCCTAATAGCGGACACCTCCCAATAACGGACAAAACTTCTAGTCCCTTGACTGTCCGCTATTCGGAGGTTTCACTGTATATTAATTCATGGGTGAATTTCTTCCCGAAAAAGATTTTTACCAAATTGAGCGGATTTTCAGCAAACCAATTAAAACCTCGCAGTAGAGGAACCAAACCCTGTAAATATAGATGCAAACGTGAAGGCCATCAGGGCTCTTGACGAGCTTTAGCGACATCAACGATGATTGATGAAATTTCTGAGAAGTAGCCCACCCTCTTCAAGCGTAATCTCAGCACTCAGGTGTGGTCTTCTTCAAATCCATTTCATTTTGTTTTATTCGGAGATTTAATCTGGAGTAAAGGAAGATGGATTCGTCAGTGCCGATGGTCTGCTGCCTGACGGGACATTCCAAATTACA
The DNA here is from genome assembly GCF_026930045.1 of Uloborus diversus. Classification (NCBI taxonomy): domain Eukaryota; kingdom Metazoa; phylum Arthropoda; class Arachnida; order Araneae; family Uloboridae; genus Uloborus; species Uloborus diversus. Next base: position 218,450,582 of record NC_072732.1, read on the forward strand.
CTCTACGGATCTTCGTTAGTAATTAATGTTTGTTTGGAACCGTTCTTCGCTAAAGACACTGAACACGTTCTTGACGACATTCTTTTTAATTAATTGACTCTACCGCTTTGTAGTTGATTGAAATAAGAACCATTGATCAGAGTTGCCTTACCACAGATTGAGAATGAAATGAATGAATCCACCGTGCTCCGTAGAATTAAGAATGCCATTAATTTTCATTTTTTTTTTGAAGATTTCGACGCGACTTCGGAAGAGATACTGGGAGGCTTTTCCCGCAGTTTCGTCTGATGTGTTTTGCAATTTTTAAAGGAAAAAAAAAGATTAGTCCACAATTTTTATGAAAATTAGATTCATTTGATGAAAATGTTGCTCATCTTGCAAAGCGTACTTTTTCATTTTTATTTAAAAAGTGGACAGATAAATATCAATTGAAAAACATGGAGGAGATGTTACTTAAGCGTAAATGCAGGCATTGCAAAAAGGGGTATTTTAAGATACCTATGAGAATGTCTTGAGGCAAACTAATATGATCAAAGCTTTGTAAAATTTCCGTTTTTGTATTGAAAAATTTGAAAGACCCGTTTTTGAAGTCACAAATTTTTCCCAAAACGCAGGAAATCACAAAACTCATTAATGAAATGCCATGAAAAGGAATGTAATTAGTTACATTAAGAGTTCGATTTTGAGACAGCGATATTTGTGAAGAATCAATCCGCTTTTGGGGAAGATTCGATGTTTTGATAACGAGTTTTATGAGGGTACATTTTAAAACTCATAAAAAAAGGGGGTTCGTACTTAATTTCAGAAATAAAATGAAGGAGTTTCGGAGGAGTTTTGAAGGAGTTAATTAAGATTTTGAAGGAGTAATAATGGACCGTCATTAAATGCTTTTTTTCAACATATTTGACCCCCTTAGCCTTTTGTCACAAAGTGTCACACTTCACCTAACTCCTCCTGTCTCATGTCATATTTTTCATAAAAATATTGTTACAATAACTGTCACTTTGTCACCCTCTCTCTTTCCCTTGTCAATTTGGAACCCATCTACGCCTCAAGGCATGTTATCACTTGACACACTTAACACAATCACTTAATATAGTACATCTATTTATATATTTTTAAATAACTAAATAATTAGAAAACCTGACTTTTGCTGTTGAGAGGGTGGTGGGGGGAAAAACGATTATCATAAAACTTGAAAAAATAACAAAGCACCATATAAGCAGGTTTTACTTCACTTATGAAATGTCTTAGTCATCCAATAATATTTCCACCTTCAACTTTTATGACTTCTCTGATCAATTTATGTATCACATCTTTATGAAAACAAAATAAATATACGAAATTACTACATTAAAATCGCTCTTATACAATCGCCTTGTGACTAAGTTAAATTGTCGATTGAAGTATTTTAAGTTACCGTCATAGAGGAAGGTTATGTAGTCTTGAACTAAAAAAGAAGGAGCTTTGAAGGAGTTAAAACCAAAATGAAGGAGTATGAAGGGCCCTTGAAAAAAATTTCGAAGGAGTATTGGAGGAGTTTTGAAGGAGCGTACGAACCCTGTAAAATTATTTTAACGGGCCCCTGATACACGCCATCCTGTTTTAACTCACCCCCTCCTTTCTTAGCAGTCAAGCCATCTTTAATTCGAATTAGTTGTTTGCAAACTAGTTATACTACATCGAAAAAATATTTATTAATTTTTTGTGCAAAATTTGACTAGTTATTCATATTTTCCCTCAAGTGAGCGGCATTCCCCGTCTTTTCCCTATAGTTAAGAGCATTGAAAATGCAGTTTTGCACTGGAAGCAAAATAAATCTTTATAGCACTGAAAAAGAAAACTTACCTGCATTACACTCCGCTTATCTTTAATCAATCTTTCCTCCTTTTCAGTTTGATGAAGATATAGCCTCATATAGTATATAATCGGAGGTTTTACTTAGCAGTTCATTTAGAAGCGATTTTTGTGTAGCTTAGCGGTGTCCAACCTTTTTCTATATCCAAGATCTGTATCTCATATTAAAATGATACTCGCTAGCCAGAACGTATATAAAATTCAAACATTTTTCTAAATAACATAGGAAAACGTGGAAAAAAGAAAGAAAATTACAAACGAATAATTGTTGTCATCATTACTATGCTCCTTTTATTAAATGCACCTGTTTTTCAGAAACCAGTCTCCGAATATTTAACGCCAACTTTGTAACTTTGTCATTAATCGTGCTTTTCAATTTGTAACATTAGACAAAACAACGGGCCACACGGATCTGCATGGCGGACCGGATGTGGCCCGCGGGTCGTAGGTTGAGCACCATTGGGACAGCTTAACCAAAATTGGTTTCGAACTTTTCTAGCTACTGGATCTCACGTAAAGAGCTCGTTATACATTTCAATTAATGTATTTTTCCTCAACAAACTATACGTACTAAAAGGTGAAGAGTTGTACAAGGGTTTTTTCTAAAGCTACGTTTCCTGTCCGTGGAATGTAAATAGACGTGCTAAATGTGAAAAATGCTACGCACGGAGATAATAAATAGAGATTCAGGTTTGAAGTAGAGGATAATCAACAAAAAGTTGTGATGCTGGGAGATGTTAAGAGGTGCAGGTGAGAAAAAATAAAGATTTTTTAGTAAAACGCTTACAAAGCTAGAAACACGTGGGAGTGAAATCACATGGGACATATATCATATGGGATGTGTGTTTCTTTTTTTCGAAGTCAACAAACACTGAATTGCAGAATTTGTTAGGATTAACAGAATCATTCCTTTCCACAAAGCGAGATGGGATTTTCTAGTAACATTTGCATTACTATCTCCCTCTTTTTCTGCTTTTTCACTTTCACTTTTTCTGTTTCTTGCATTACATTTGCCTAGCGAAACTATCAGCGAAACGTCCCATTAAACCAGTATGGACGCTGAATGCAAGACAGCAACGTTGTGATGCCCCTCTCCCCTCAAGTTGAAAATAAATTGCATGCACGTGTTTTTCAGATTACAAGGAGCCCTCTTTATCTATGCAAAAACTGAGCTGCTAGGTATAAGTGATAAGAGAAGCGTGTATGCAATATATTTTGCACATTTTGTGCGTCACAACGATGTTCTCTCGTATTCAGCTTCCATACAAATGTGAACGTTTATAGCTTATAGATGGGGCTGGTCACAAGTGCGCAAAGTGTTAGAAGGGGAAATTCCTGAGTTTTGTCTAATCTCTTAGTGGAACAACTTAGAACAACTGCTGCAAAATTATGCAAGGTATTTTTTATCTCCAGTACTTTACTCACATGAATGATATCCCATTGATATTTTACCCTGGCTCATTGTGGAATTACGGGTAATAAGTTTGCTGAGGGCAGCGGTTCTGACCTTCCTGAACCTGTTTGTTATCAGAAAGCTAAGAGATTCACTGATGCAAGATTCAGGGTGCATCTTCGAAAGGAGAAAGAGGACTCTGAAAAGAAAGATTTGTGACTATCAGACGGAAAGTCCATTCTTTGCAACCTTCACAGACATTAGTCCTGTCCATTGCGCTAATTTCAAAAGCGAAACTGGGCATGACTACTTCTCGAAACAACTGCACAAATTTGTCTGTTATTGTTGTTGCTTATGTCCGATGTCTGACGAAGTGTCCATTAATCCGTTGACACTTAGAAACTCGAGTACAAGAAGAGAATTGGTGTAAATATCCTCTCTAGAGAGGCGGCTCAAGCAATCCAGTAAGAGTTCAGAGAGAATTGATGGGAAAAACACTTGGTGCACAGTTAGGGCCGCCGAGAGCCAAGGTGTGCCCCTTGTTAGTTTGATCACCGGGTCCCCATCATTCCACAAAACTAATTAAACTTAAAATACTCCAATTCCGATTCGTCCCTCCAAGGGCTGGCCCGTAATTTCCAACCTCTCGTCAGCCCTGAGTGCAGTCTGGGAAGACCTTATTGTCCTCAATAAACGAGAGGCACCTGGTGTGTCCCCCTGGCAAGTCTAGATAAGGCTGTCTGTGAGTTTCCATCACATTCCAGGTCAAAGGTAAAGTCCGGTACTCTTCTTATGTACCAATTAACAAATTTGTCTTAGTCGTTTCTCTTTTTAGCCCTTTACGTAATACTCACGCTATCTGCAGATTACGGAAACAATTTTGATGGATGGCTGCAATTTAACAGTGGTTAAAAATTATTGTCCTGGCGTATTTCTTAACTGAATCGGGCTGTTTGTCATAGGTTAATGACATCCATGCTAGGTCTGCCGTAGGTTAAGGAAATAGTTTCTTACCATCCCCAACTGTCTTGTGTCTTCTCAGATGTTATTCCTCTTATGGCCCTCGCCCATGACATTTCCTGTCAATTCTCATTTCCTTAGACGACATTGACCCTGGAAGTTGTCAATTGCAAACTCCTCTTCAGGTATATGATATGACGGTTGTAATCTGTCCAGAAAAGCAAGATCATTTTATTAATTATCTCTTTAGTAAATCGAGTACTTTTAGTAATTGTCGAAATTCAAACTTCTTTATCTTTACTATCAATAACTAGTGGCACCCGCACGGCTTCGCCCGTAATAGAAAAATTGAAGGTCTTTTGGTTCGCTTGTATATTTACAAATAATGTATGGTGAATTTTCTCGCCAATTGGCTTGTACCGACGTTACGGTTCCACGCTATGATAATTTCGTATCTCGCCAATTGGCTTGTGCCCATGTTACGGTTCCACGTTATGATAAATTCGTAATTTATGAGAGTTTTTTTTCTTAAAATTGGAATAGAAAAAGAACCACATCGAATTTTCGAAAAATCGCTTCGAGGTGCACACCCCCATGCTACATACTAACTTTGTGCCAAATTTCATGAAAATCGGCCGAACGGTTTAAGCGCTATGCGCGTCACAGACATCCTACGGACATCCTACAGACATCCTACAGACATCCTACAGACATCCTACAGACATCCTCCGGACAGAGAGACTTTCTGCTTTATTATTAGTATAAGGATGCTTTATTATTAGTAATAAAGAAGCTCAATGTCTGAATGTCTAGATGTCCGGATGTCTGTGACGCGCATAGCGCCTAGACCGTTCGGCCGATTTTCATGAAATTTGGCACAAAGTTAGTTTGTAGCATGGGGGTGTGCACCTCGAAGCGATTTTTCGAAAATTCGATTTTGTTCTTTTTCTATTCCAATTTTAAGCCCATTTTTCACAGAAATTTAATAAAATGGGAAATAATTTGTTCTGAAAATTTTCTTTCTTTATCTTTCTTTAATTTACTTCTTTATCTTTCTTCTTTTCTTTTTAAATAACAAACCTGAAAGTCTCTCTGTATGGATGCTTGGATCTCTGTGACGCGCATAGCGCCTAGACCGTTCGGCCAATTTTTATGAAATTTGGCACAGGGTTAGTTTGTAGCATAGGGGTGTGCACCTCGAAGCGATTTTTCGAAAATTCGATGTGGTTCTTTTTCTATTTCAATTTTAAGAACAAAAATATCATAAGATGGAAGAGTAAATTACGAAATTATCATAACGTGGAACCGTAACATGGGCACAAGCCAATTGGCGAAAAAATTCATCATACATTATTTGTAAATACAGGCGAACCAAAAGACCTTTTAATTTTTCTATTACAGGCGAAGCCGTGCGGGTACCACTAGTGTATGAATAAATCAGGGCCGCGAAGTCGAAAAGTTGGATTCGGTCTAATTTTGGGGTAAAGGAGTCAGGAGTTGACGGTTTAAAGTTCTAAAAGGCGGAGTTGGACAGATTTTGGGGTAAATGAGTCATAGCTTCTAAAATTGCCGGAGTTGGTGTTGGTTATTTTCTCGCAGACTCCGCAGCCCTAGAATAAACTACTATTCCAAAAGAAGACATTATAAATTTTCCTTTTAGATTTTTCAGTGGGATCTTTTATCTCTAAAAAGGTTGAGAAACTATGCTTTTGATGTTATGCACCCATTTTTAAATTTTCATGCACGTTGAATGCAATCTGTCATGTTTTATGATTTTTTTTTTTAAGATTAAAAAATACAATTCAGAACTCTTTTAAGGTTAATTCCCCTCCCCCTTTCTAGAGGTCGAGGACGCGATATTGCTTGAGAAACACTGATTCATAACTAAAGGCTGCCCTATGCCTACGAAAGTGGTCTCTGTTTCTTCAGCTAAACTGTTTAGATAACAGATTAAAATGTTTCCTCTGCAATGTGTACTTCCTTACACCTCTCGTTCATTCTCAACGGATTTTATCGACAGCGATAAGAATGCGCGAGCGAGAGACACTTCCATTTGCGATGAATTAGCCAACATTTCATCGCCGAGTGCTTGATATAGACAAAGTAGTAACAAAAATGCACGCAGAATTAATTTTCGAAATAAGTATGAACAGACAAAATAAATCGATGATGATGAAAAAGTGATTGATCTTTTTGTGTGTACTAATATTTGAAGTATTTATTCAGGGTTTTCCTGAACTAAAATTTTTGAGAGGAGAGAAATTATCAATTTGACGAATAAAACTCAATTTCCTCGGACAGTAAAATATAAGTTATAGCATCATTATTTTTTTTAGTTGCAATTTTAAGTTTGCCGAATAAGGAAATTTTTGGGAGGACACATTGACCTCTCCTCGTTGCATCCCTGTATTTATCACCACAGTCACGTGGATCATTCCACGAAAAAACAAATTTTCGTATCGCGTCTAACAGCTCATATATTTCACTAAAAAGTAATAGTTTTTGAAGTAATGATCAAGATTTTTTGCATAAAAAATTACGCATTTTTGTGATTTTAAAACAACAAAATTTTGTCAATTACCCTTTTAAATTGGTATTTTTAATGACATATATACATGCTGGAAAAAAAATGGCTGTTTTTTCGTGGAATGACCCACGTGTTGAAGAATGATGTCTTTCATAGAATGCTAAACATTCGACATGCCATCGACGGCCAGAAAACCGTTTTAGATTAACATTAAGAATTGATTAAAATGCAATGTTTATTTTCATTTTACCGCGTATCCGCTTAGCTTTTCCCTTTCTGGGTGTCTGCTCATGTGGAGAGAGAGTAAAAGAAAGCTTTGACGTTTCATTTACGCTCTCATCCAACGGTAACGCGCAAATAAACTTCCGAGACAAACATTTACGTATTTTGTGGTCTTCGTCGAGTGCAAGGTGTGTGCTTGATAGGTTAAAGATTCCCTCCAAGTTCAAGGGACATCTTTTGTTCTGAGTGGTTGCCTTCACGCATCCCCTGGTAGATGTTGCGTGGAAATCAATTAGACCAACCTCTTTCCTGTCACAAATAGCCCCTTATTTTTGTTGTCTTTTCTCATTACCGGCAGTGCGTTGCATTCTCACCCCCGCGATATCGAACCACAAAGTCGCGAGGTTGACGGTCGCTCACAACATCGAGGTTGCTTCCTGGGATAGAATATTGTATGTGTGCGTGTGTGTCAAAGAAAGAGAGGGAAGAACAGCAGTTATTACCTCCTCCAAAAGTTCGATATCATGTATCTCTTTGTAATGATTTCACTCTAATTAGTCCCTTTCCCGCAACCACTCCCTGTTTTTTACCATGTGAACATCGATTCTGCATTGATCCTCCATGTCCATGACATCTATCCTAACATGAGGTCATCGATCCCTGTTAGAAAATCGTTCTGAGGGTCCTATTAGGTGTCAACCTACCGGAAAGCACTTCTTGCTACTTTACATGGCTCGATACTTTAGAATTAGTTGCATGCCAGCAAATAAAGTGTCGATGATTTCACGATTTATGGTAGCTTGTTCAATGTGTCCCAATTTTTTCAGCGGAGACTAAAATTTGTCCCAATTTGCCAATGGCACAGGGTTAGTACTACATTCTTTCCCGGTGTAGCCAAAAGCAAGCTGATCTATGGTTCTTTTCGTACTGTTTTCCGCATTTTCAAAAACGGGCAACAGAAAAGTCTCATGAGAGCATAACCAATGCCAAATAGTTTTTGCCGGAAAATTACCATGAAGTAGTGACAACACTCATGCGACAAATAGCTAAACGCCGTCTCAAAACCGACAGCGAAAAAGACTTAATTAACCACACAAATTTTGGTTTTACTCATTTTAGTTGGTTGAAGTTTTGTAGGACGACGTTTTAAGCCGCAATTCACTGCCAGATTACTCAATAAACTTTGAAAAATGGACTTCTGAAAAATTTTGCTGAGGCACTGTTTGGACATTTGTCACTTGCTTGTAAGTTACAACTAAGGTATATTTAGTTTTGGTAATAATTTTTGAAGAAACCTTTTCCACTTAGATCCGTCACTCGCCTTTGCGTTTAATCTTCGAGATTTTCAGACGGACCATTCATTAAATGTATACATAAATGGAGGACTGTTCCATGTTTTCACCACATATATGGAAAACGATTCAAAAGCTCGAAAGTGTCTCCACGAGCTGGCAAAAGAGGGCACACGAATGCTTCTCCAGGGGTCACAAGGGGGTCACGGATAAACTGCCGGCTGACAAAGTGGCTCGCATTCGATCTTTCCTCCACGACGGGCGCCAATCTCGAATAAAAGAGCAGTCTGTTCTATTTCACTCGCGAATTTTTCTTATTCCCTTCGTTTGGCCTTTGACCCCTTTTAGGCAGTGATCGTCTGCGAAGCGGGGTTGGATGTGTCACAAGCGAGCAGAGCGCGGGAGCTAATGAACGCGATATTTTTTCTCCCACGTCTCCCGATTATCTATCCAAGTTCTCTCTGAACTCTCAGTTCCAGGGGTCGCGAGCTGGTGTTCGAAAGACCTCAGAAAGAGTGACACTCCGCTGATTAGAACTAACAAAATACCCTCTAATAAAAGAATCCAGCGTAGTTTCTAATTAAAAAGAATAACCATTAAAATGGCTTTTTTTTTCCTCTCCTGTGACAACAATGAGGCAATACTATCCGAGATCTGTATTGGAGTCTGGCCTTTTCCAACATACGGATAAAAAGGGAAAAATTAAAGTTAAACTTAAAAACTTACGTCACTACGACTTGAAAATGCGATGCTTGGAAACTTCTTTTCTGAAATGAGTTTTGTGTATCTGTACGTACAGGGTAAACAAAAATGTTCATAAGTTGTTTATAGCTCTATAGTTGGGCAAACCTAAGCTGGCAGCAGTAAGAAGGGTAAGAAAATCCTAATCACGGCATTACGGTGCTGTCAGGTTCAGAGGCGTAGCTAGACCCGACTTTCGGGGGGGGGGGGGGGTTACTTCTTATATATATATATATATATATATATATATATATATATATATATAAGAAGAATATGTATATATACATATATATATATATATATATATATATATATATATATATATATATATATATATATATATATATATATATATATATATATATATATATATATATATATATATGTATAATCGCTTGGAATTTTTCCCTTTTCTTCTTTTTTTTTTCTTTCTCTTCTCTCTTCTTTTTCTCTTTTTTTTGAGACTAACTTTTCGGGGGGGGGGTTGTCCCCAAAACCGCCCCCTTAGCTACGCCCCTGGTCAGGTTAAGTTTGCCCCAACTAAAGAGCGGGTAATGTCCTGGCGTAGTGATATTGTTCTGATTTTGAAAGGAAGAATAAATATTGCAAAAAGTTACTGCTGGAGAATAATTTGGTGTTTCATGCGTTGTTCGTATGTGTGGTAACTTAACGCATAATTGTTAAATAAGCAGGGGTACCCCCTCCCCCCCCCCAAGTTCAATGGCGCAACCCTTCTGCCCTTTATTTTAAGCCCTTTTTTATTTTATTCATTTTTTAAAAAATATTTTTTAGTTACTTATTCATTTATTTGTTTTTAATTATATTATTATTATTAACTTGATAAAAAGTTCTGTGCTACACCAATAACATACACACACATACACACAAAAATAATTAAATAAATAAAAGTAAATAGTTTAAAATAAAAATTAATCAATAAATAAGTTTAAATAAATCAATTTAAAAAAATTAAAAATTCCTCCAAAAATCTTGATGGCGCAACTTGAGCCATAATCCCCCCCCCCGTGGGCACCCCTGCAAACAAGGAAATAACTTTCATACTAATATTAAACAACACTTATTGTTACTTTGTTTCTAACAAATGTGACTCAAAATCATCTCCGTTCCATATACATACCCCCTTTCTCTTCGAGCAAAAAATAGTAAAGAGAAATCATTTCGAGCATTTTAATCTGTCAGAATCAAGTGATGTTTGAGAGAGATTAAAATTGCATTACACACGATAAATTCTTGAGCACTATTTTCATCAAAGCTGATTGTTGGATATTTGCTTGACGTTACTCGCGCCCTGCACTACAGGTGGCATACGCATTTTGGATCTTCTCTTCTAAAACACCACCCACAACTTCTTCAACTAGCTGCTACTTGATTGTTTTGAGTCCCTGACGACCCAAGGCCACCGAGAACCAACCTTGTCAGTTTGACCCCCCCTCCTCAAACATAAAACTTATGAAATTTATGCTACTCCGATCCCGAGCCGGGCCCCTAGCATGGGCGCCCATATGCAAAATTGTAAGGGGGGCTCAGATATTTTAACCATGGTTTAGCAGGATATTTTCCCCATGGAAACCAATTTCTAGACAGATTAGAGTCATTAAAATTTGACAATTTTAATAACTTATTCATTAATGGCTGGAGAAGAAATGTTTTTACGTTTTTGCAAAGAAAAAAGTACTAAAACAAGGAAGTTCTAATTTCAAAAAGGGGGGGGGGGGGGTTCAAGCCCCCCCTTGCCCCCCCTATATGGGCACCCTTGGCCCCTAGTTTCCGACTTGGTTGACATGGCCTCTCGTCGGTTCTGCCCTGACCTGGTTGTACATTTGCAGATTGAAATCGTTCTATCATCTTTAGTAACATTGTTGTGTTTATCCTGAGAACGCCAACGAAAACGAATTTGTTAATGAATGTTTAAAAAATTTTGAACTTCTTTTTTGTCTTCATGATCTTTTCACACGGAGAGCATTTGTGAAAATGTCTTCCTCTCTTCACAGCAGCAGCAAATTTTTTCCCTAGCGGTGGCTTTTTGCACTATTCATTATTCCTTTAAAAATCAAAATTGCATCCTCTACTGCCTTTGTACACCAAATTTTGTTACAATTCGCCCAGCTCATTATGCGCTGTATGACTCTGAATACCTCCGTCATTATACGCACACTCTGTACATAAGATTTCCTGACCCAAATCACATTAACTGAAAACATCTGTTAATCCAAATAGAATGTTCGGATTTTTTGAGGCTGAATTTTATTATCTTTTTTAAATTTGGAATATATTATTCTTTTTACGAATATTTTTTTTATTAACTTAATTATTTTAAAAACTATGTTTTTTTATATTTGAACTTAATTTCAATCAAATTTTAATTTTTCCATTGCTGACTCAACAAATTGACAGAGGTATATAGTTGCTGCAACTTTGCGTACAGTGTCCTGTAAATACGAGGAACAGGTAGGTGATATTTCTTCACTAGATCATACAAAGGAATTTATTTCGGGAGGTGTTCAAAACAGTTATGGGATCTTTCCAAATTTAAGCTTTAGACTGTTGAAATCCTTATGAACAATGAATAGTTTTAAAATTATTTCCAGAAGGCCCGGGCCCCTTTTGGCCTTGAATATGCCCTTGCTTCTTAGGAAAAATAATAATCGCACTACAATGTACTAAACAAGTTTTCTTAGTCCTACTACAACGACAAATATTAAGATTTACTTTACAATGTACAGAGGTGTTTTAATAATATTAATTAATTGCATATGCATTGTACAAAATGCAAAATTTAAAATAAACATTCCCTTGCCAAAAAGTGTCAATTCGAATTTTCAGTTATTCGATCAACGCCCCATTCTTATTAATACTGCACTCAGGTCGGTGTAGTTCTAAGATTCTAAGCTTCCGTGTACGAAGAGTGCGTTTTGATTACTGTGGTTATGATAGATTCAAAAAAGACCGGCAGTTGAAAAAGGAAAATTGGTTTTTGTGACGAATGCTTAAACAAAATATGCTTGCCGTAACCACAACCCGCTCTTTTCAAACGTTTCCAGAGCAGCTTCAGCTAAGCATTTTCCGCACCAATGCCCTGAGAAATGATTTAGTTATTTACTATTCTTTTCTACAACTTCCTTAAACACTTAACTAGTACAGTTTTCTTCTTGTATAACACAATACCGGTTCCAACATCAATTGAAAGTTTTCTAGGAATGGGGGGAAGGGGGCAAAAGGTACTTAGCATACATTAAAGCAAAAAACAGCGAAATGTTTATTTTCATTACGTTTCTGAAGTCCACTGGCATCCACGCCCCTCCTCTCAATTCCCAAAAATTAGGAATTAGCATGAAGACTAAAGCAGAAACAAAATCTTTTACCGTGACCACACAGTTCACTAAGCGTTAAAGGCAGCTCTCTGAGTTTGTTTGTTAAGATGGTAGAGAAAAAAGCACAGCAAAATAAAATTCCACTAAAACCTTTAAAATAAACGAGCTGAGGTGTGCATCACATGACTTCCTTTTACTCCAATTTTAATGTCACTTTCCCAATATTGGCAATTTTAATGTGATTCAATAGTTTACTCTCTAAATATCACCACCAGTGGCCAAATTAAAACCAGATTTAAAAAAATAATAATAAAATAAAAAATCGCCAACTTGGCGACCAAAAGACTGGCAATACATAGCCAAATTATAACACCACTTGAGTATACATCGAAATTAACAATGATTTCCCCCCAAAAAGGGGCAAAACACCCCTTTAGAAACACCCGAATGCAACCAAAAGGGGAGGTGCACAACTAGACCCCACTAGAAACCTACATACCAAATTTCAACTTTCTAGGACATACCGTTCTTGAGTTATGCGACATACATTCGCACATACATACATACGGACGTCACGAGAAAAGTCGTTGTAATTAACTCGGGGAATGTCAAAATGGATATTTCGGGTGTTTATACGTTCTTAGGCACTTATCCGTGTGTGGTCGGGTTGAAAAAAAAAACTCAACATTCATTCGGGGATGAGCAAAATGGAAATTAAGGCCGAATTTTGAGTGAAAATTTTTTCGCGAATACAATACTTCCTTTTTTGGAAAAGGAAGTAAAAAACCCTGAGCCGCATCAGGGGAGCTCCGCTCGGGTAGGGAAAACAAAAACATGAGATGTTTCGTGAATATTACTGGCTATAATCCTAGAAATGCAATATTAGCCCCCGACATCTCACAAACAAGCACAGGGGAATAACTGGAAGTCTAATTCATACAGAAGCAAGGTACAGTTGAATTATGTAAATAATTGAACAAAATGTCGAAAATGTAATTAAATAAAAGAGCAAGCAACTACTCAAAGCGTACCTTCTACATGTACAGTGCCATGTGGATTTATTTATTTGATTTACGATAATACACATTGGGGTATATATAGCTATTCTCAGCGGAGAAGCTTTTACCTCTAATAATCCACAACATGTGGTTTAAATTGTTTGAATTTTGCTGGGAAACGGTTCTCAGTTAAGGCTGCCGTTAAAAACTTAATTGTTGCTTCCAGATTTGTTTCATTTAGCTTTTTTTTTAAACTGTGAGAAAATAATGTTTCTAAAAACTTTTATGCAATGCAGCTGTGAAAATGAATTACCTTGAAATCAAAATCTAATCGTTTTTCGTAAAGTGCGAGATTGAGTCCTTGTTTATTAGTTGAATATTTATGTCCAGGAAGATTGTTGAAACATTATTATCAGGCACGTAGCTAGAACTTTGTTAAGGGGGAGGTCCAAGGTTGCACGAACTTCAAAAGAGGAGGCATGCTAAAGCAGAATTAGTAGCTTATATTTACGTTAAAAAATAAATCCAATTAAAACTAATTATGAAAGTATGATAATTAACTAAAATTAATTAAATAATTGAAATTGATAGAGCAATTAGTTCGTTTTAGTTAACAGAAATTTTATATTAAGTGGCAAAGAAATTATTGTCAGTTTATAAAATTAACATTAAACTAAAAGTTATCCCATACCAAGTTTTCAAACATGGATAGAAAAATTCCATCACATAAGCTTCCCCTGTTCTGATACTTTGAAAATGAGTGATATAATTCCTATTAATAAAAAGTTCACAATAAAAGAAAATCGGAAAACGAAAACTGTTCTAGGGATTACTTGGAAAATGCAGGTGATAATTTAATAAAATATTAAAGCTTCGTAATATATTTCAACAAAATATGTACAAGTCATTTTATTTGAAAAAATAAAGAAATCTATATCTATCGATTCGAATGTATAACTGTATATGAATGCTATATAACGTAATTCCGCCACCCTGTTCGATTTGAACAACATTTCTGGCAAAATTCAACCACCCTCTCGACGAAAATATTAGCAAGGTTTCATTTTAAAAACTTGAACTAGCTTTTTATTTATTTACGTTTATAATATTCTCTTGGTAATACGAAATAGAATGAAATTTCTAATTTTACCTGTTTTCTAATTATCATTTCTAACCATCATTTAAAAGCTTGAACGAACTATTAACTCTTTGAGGGACGGAGACTTCCTTTGCTGAAATCATTTTTAAAAAAAAGGCGTATTGCCGTTTTTTTTATCGTTATTATTTTTTTGCAACGAATTGGTAAAATAAGCTATCTTAGGATTCGTTATGGTATTTTTTTTTCTTTCTAATGGAGCTTCGTTAGAAGCTTTAGCCTTTTCGGACCTAGTGCGAACCACCTATATGGCATCTAGTCTTTCATATGCTACCATGAAGGCGTGGATGTGACTGGCACAGGAAATTTTGACGCCGAGTTTCCACCAGATGGAGACACTTGAGCTCTCTGCGATGCGAAACTGCACTAGGGGTTTAATTTTATCAAACCAAACAAATACCTGAGAGATCTTCTACCTGGCGAGTAATGGAACGTATAATGAATGAAATTAAGCATCTATGTATTTTTATTTTAACAACATTTTGGGAAAAATGTAAATGATTGCTTTTTATAAACGTTTTTTATTAGATCATGAATGATTTAAACATTATTGGCAATTTTCCTGTGATGTTTTCAATTTGATGCTTCATTTAAAAGATCAAGAGGAGGCATTGCACCCACCTATCTCACCACCAAACACGAGTTCCGTTTATTCCCTGTTCTACAGGGAAAACGGCAATATGCTCTGTTACTAATTATCGTGACAATACTTGATTATGACCTGGTTACTTTACTGTCTTTATTAGCAGTAAGCAAGTGTCAGACTCGAAAATTTCATAATTTGGAGTCAAACGTCAAATTTTGATCATTAAGGTAGTCTTCGTCCCGTTTGCGATAGTATAGCAGCATCAAATTAGATACATTCTCAACAATATGTATGCATAAAGCTAGCCAATTTTTGGAAACAAAACTTATAGGTTTCTTATAGCCTCAGTTTGCAAATTTTTTCTCCTCAGAGTCATCTGATGTTCCAAAGTCTAAAGACAATCTTTTGTAAAAGCTCTTAGAGTAATTGTGGTTTAAAATCCAGTAATGATTTAAATCAATCTTCCAAAATTAATGTGACAATAATAACACTTCTGGTTCTTTCATTCTCAAATTGGTATAACTTCAATTCTAGGAGCAATTTTGTAATCATCCTGTATTCTGGAAAGCATATCATTATTTATAACGTAGGTATTGAATTTTTTTTTTCGTTTTTTTATTGATGTTAGTAAAATATATTCTATTGCAAGAAATAGCAAATAATTTTCACTTAAAGAAATTAAGAGTTAAAAAAAAAAAAAAAAAAACTAATATAGAAGAGAAAAGCACAAGAAAATTTACCTCGCATTCACCTTTTTAAAATTATTTGCTTGTAACGCAGTAAATAGCAGAAATTTTCACCTGGTAATTTATAGTTAAATGCACAAATGCACATGTCCGTTCTTGTTACGTTAAAAAAAAAAAGAAAAAAATTTTTTTTTCAGGACTACAGTTTAAAAGTTGCAAGCTTCTGGGGACATAAGTAATCTATTATTGTTAAAAATAAACTAAAAGTTTAAATAAGATTATTAATCAAAATATAAAATGAATCTGAAATGAATCATCCTAAAAATATAAAGAGCAAAAATAAATTGATTAATAATTAATGTTCATTTTTTCTCATCCTCAAACGCATGAAATGTGCAGAATTTCTTTTTCGTTGCTGTCTGAACTTAATTTTTAAATAGGAAAACACATTAACACATAAAATTGCTCGTATTGTTAAGAAAACTTTAAAAGGGAACTACAACTTACCTGAGCAATAGATAAATACCTTTGTGCCGAGGAAGAAATATCCAACGTTGTTTAGCACAAATACACAGATTTCAGAATCTGTTCTCTCAGAATAATTTCTTCATCTGAATCTCAGAATTCTGAAATCTGTGTATTTGTGCTAAACAACGTTGAATATTTCTTGTTATACAACTTATCTAGTTTGTGTAAACTTAATTTTCTTCTGATTACAAAATTTGTTTTCTAGATATGTTTCCTATAAGTGTGTGGTAGAAAAATACTGTATGTTAAAACAGAAAATAATAAGAATTTCAATTACTGATTCACTAGGGATGCACCCCACTCTGACTGTCCTTCGTGCAGCATGAGTCTAGGAAATCAAGTCCAAACGGGAAAATAATCAAAACAAAAAGAAAGGAAGAAAACCATGCCAATGGCAATCTGGTGGACCAAGGGAAAGGGGTCGAATTTCAAGGTCACAACCCAGCTGAATTGAAAGAAGAAACAGAAATTCGTCATTTTCGGGCGGAGTACGCGACACAGCAAAAGACAGGAGGCAGTTGCATGAGGTTCTCGTGTTCTGAATCGACTCGTACGCGGGAAAATTGCCGATTAATGGGAATATTTAAGGGGAAAATACCGGGTTTCATAACGTTTTTCTTTTTTGTGAAATTTTTGTTGACGTGAGGTGCAACAACTGACAAAAAGCAGACAATGGTCTTCCGGGAAGGGGGGGGGGGGTCCGTTCCCCATAGACCCCCCCTGGGCTACGTCCTTGTTATTATTAGTCTGTTTTACTGTTAATTCAGTGGGGTCTAGTTTGAAAAAAAAAAAAAAAAAAGAAAAAAGAAAACAATGAATCATTAATACACCTGAAAGTTTCAATCGTTTTGTTCACTAAAATATAAATTCGAAAAAAGTGTAGAAAGATATTAGCAAGTGCATTGGAAAAAGAAGTACCCTTTGCGATTTCATTTGTCTGTTTGTAGAAATTAGAGCCATTAAATAGTAGATAACTCAGGAAAATACAGATTTTTACCAGATTTAGCAAGTAGTTTTTTGCCAGATTGATGGAATCGTGAAACAGTGAAATCCTGTTACAACGAGTATCAATTAAACGAAATATCCGTTTCAACGAAGTAAATTTTCAGTCCCATTTTAATTTCCATTACATTGCTAAAATTTCAACACTACAAAATCCTCGTTACAACGAACAAAATTTGTCGTCACTTGAAGTTCGTAGTTACTGGATTTCACTCTACACCCAAACCTGTTTTTATGCGGTAGATTGGGACAGCATTAAAAAAATCGCATAAAAAAATGTTCGAAACTTCACGAGTAGCTATAAAAAGTTGCTTTCGCAACACAGTTAAAAATATTTTTTTTTAATGCGGTGGATAGGGACCGCATAAAAAAGTCTAACGTAGAAAAAACCCCAAAATGTTATCTTTAAACGAAATCGAAATAAACAAAGTGATGATAATTTTGCCGACTCCCGAAAAATTTCCCGAATACGGAAATTTTTGGGAGATCACAGTGACTTCCCATCGGGGTGCCTCTGTCGTCACTTGAAGATACTACCTTCACACTGGATTTATAAATAATTTTCATATACCGCACAAAAAAGAAAAGAAAAGAAAAGAAAAAGAAAAAATCGCACAAAAAAAAAAAAAAAAAAAAAAAAAAAAAAACTGCACAAAAACAGTTTTGGGTGTATTTGCCATTATGTGCAATAAATCGTTTATGCAATTTTCGGGGAAGATTTGACACATTTTCAACGAGCCGAAAGAAACAGTCAAAAGCTTCATGTCGCTATTCTTCATCCAATTTTTTTCATCGGCCGCACCGAAAAAAAAAAAGTTTTTTTTTTTTATTTGGTTTTCCATAGTGTAATGGGCATCATCGGACGTGTTTGCTCTGGAGCATGTTTCCCGGAAGAGCAACCGATTTTTCTTTTGTCGGCGAGCGAATATCGAAGCAGTCAACCGTCGTCTTTGCAAGGCCGATCTGATAGTGGCCAAGAAAGAGTATCTTTTTCATTTTTTCACCCTCGTTCTACATTTCGCTACTCTCTTTCCCTCCTTCCCCCCCACACACGGATTTAAGGAGATCAACTTTCGATCTGAATCTTTGTTTTGGTGCCGCTAACAGATTTCAGTCCTTTTAAATGAGTCTCTAACCGGCGATCGAATAAAAGAAAAATTTTCTGAGCTACTGCGTTGCTTGACCAAACTTTTCTTCTTTTTTAAGAGAAGGGAAAGGGTCTGGTTTTATATTTTACCAATCAGAACAACCGAAGTTGGTTCATTATCAAGAATACAGTTTGTGATCGTCAAAAGAAGAGCATGGCATTATGAACTATTAAATTTCCGCGGAAAGGCGAACAAATAATGGTTAAGAATTTCGAAGGAACAGGCTGTGCTCCACTAGGTTGGAATGATCCTCATCAGTGATGTACCCATATATTAATTTTGGGGGTTGCCTTTTTTGTCATTGCAGCAAAAGAAGAAAAGGTTACAGTTTCGAATTACCACTTGGAAAAAACTAAAGCATACGGCGTTATGTTAGTCATATATGCTTTATTTGTAATTCTTCAAGGACTAATATAGTTTTGATCAAGTTAGAAAAAGTGCAAAACTGAATATCGTTTAATAAAAATGAGTAATATACCATGAGAACTAAAACCGGTATGTACCAGATAATCAGTGAAATCTATCTTTGAAAAGATGACCAAAATCATTAATTTAATGGCAGAGAATCACAGCCCGGTTATATACAACACATAAGTGCATATGCATACTTTTGTTTCTTTTGGGAATGTTAGTCGCATATAAATCCCTGAATGGGGGTTTTATGGACACTGTTGTCATTTTCAGGTGTTTTTAGATATTTTTAACTAAAGAAAATATTTTACCAAATGTTTTGTATTTCATAAGGAAAGACTAATCGGGAGATCCATGCATAGAAATAAATACTTCCTCTTCCAGTAGTCAATAAGGAAGAAAAAAGTTTCAGCTGGATATCTTGAATTACAGCAGTCATTTAGGATGACATGCCCTAGAAACCAGCAACTTCCATATGAAGTACATAAAAAAATAGTGACAAAGCTTTCAACATCGTCGTAGTGGGGGTCAAATAAAACTTATACGTGAGTAACGTGCTCGAATATTTTATAAAATGCACAAAACCATTTTGTAAGATGTTGAAACTTAAATAGCATGTGCTTCTGACGTCTGCGCAATCAAACCAGCATTAATTCCGACCACACGTACAGTTTCAATCGACAATTTGGACTGAATCGTTCAACTGTACAGTTTGACCTCTACGTGACCTGGGGTGGCCAGTCGGTGGATTTTCCAGATGCAGAAAATCATCAGCGCCCACGTCGTATGATTATGCGGCATGTAAAAGATCCTTTGGATATTCGCTTGGTTTAGAATTCCCTCGGCGAAATTAAATCCCTAGTGAAGATTCGCATGAAAGAGAGCCCAGGTGCCTCAGTCTGGTGGAAACTGAGCGTCAAAATTACCCGTGTCATTGATATCCGCGCCTTAATGGTGGCACATGAAAGACTGGATGCCTTATCAGGGGATTGCACTAGGTCTACCAAAGGCTAAATAGCCTAACGCAGCCCCACTAGAGAGAGAAAAAAAAAAGAGAGAAAAGAACTACGTGCGTGGGCATTTTAGTTTCAGTGCAACTCAAATGTACAGTTAACCTGAGGCGATTTAAATTTCAGTTTATTTGACTGAAAGGGTCAACTTATAGTTGTGGGTGTGCATTACACTTTTCAGTTCAATGTATGTCAAGCTGGCCACTCACGTACCGTTCAAAAGAGAGAATTAGGCAACTGAAACTCGACATTGCACGAACTTCTACAGTACACAATTTCAACAGACAGTTTCAACTGCTCAGTTCAAATCGTCAGTTGTAACTGTACGTGTGTGGCTGGCTAGCTTATGAGCATGCAGCATGCACGAGCCAGATCTATAAAATATACAGAAAATATTTCCTTAAGGTGCTACGAGTAAAATCACATAGGTGGTTGCAGTTTCCATATTCAGCTCTTTGCATGACCACAGCAAGGGTCACGGATGGCGGAGGACTTAGTTACAAAACGATGTCCATCTCCCAATCCCAAGGAGCACTGACACAAGGAAAGAGACAAATCCACTTATATAATCCCCCGTGACTCGGGGGTGCGCGACCACCGATCAGATGACAAGGACGCGTGGTTGCCGTCTCGAAATAGCGACGCTTGTAGGAAGCTCTTGAGAGGGGGTGTCCTGTCGGACGTGCATCCCATGCCCGATGACTCTTAGTAATGGTTAACGATCCTTAACGTGTCAACACTCAGATGTTTCGCTGATGGATCGTTTGTTTTGCGTTCAACCAATATGAACGTGTTTCCAGTTCGAGCTTTTTCGCGGCGAATCCGCCTGCGTGAATAGAGAGTCGTTTGAGAAACATGACATTAAATCAGCAAATGAAAATGGAACATCATCCATTAAATTTATCATCATTCCTTGCCAAATTATTATTATTATTATACTATTTTCAGCAATCAGGGATTACTTAGATGTTTTTGGATAATCGAGATGGTTACTTCTTACTTCCTCCTTTATAGAAAATATGTGGAAAGATGTATTGTATAATTGAACGTTTTAGTTTCCGATTTTTGATCGAGTTACACCTTTTAAAGGATACTAAGATGATTGTTGGAAAATCTCTTTTACTGCATTGCGTGTGAAAACTGTTTGTGCACCATCTATATCAAAACGTAATACACTTTTCCCGATTGAAATTGGTGCAGATTAGTTTTTGGCACCCATCGCTCCATGATGTATGGTACAGCTGCCATTTTTCTTCTGCCTGACTGCTATATCTGAAAAATCAATTCGAGGATTCAAATAAAAAATGGTGGACTTCAATGGAATTGGTGTTGATTCGTTTATGGCATGAATTCTCCAGTTTTGCCAAGGCACTAAAGCGCAAAAACATGGTTGCAGTAACACACATGACTATACATCAAGGCAACTCGTTTGCCAAAATATGTAATAAGTCTTCAAGACACCCCTGATCAATCAAGTATTGAAATCAAGAAAGTATTGAAAATTCCTTAGTTTTTGTTTTCAGGAAGACATGTAGTACTGCTTTGCAACCTCCACAATCCACATACTTGCCACTTCCAGATTATCCAATTGAAAACTACAAATGACTGATCAAAACCTAAAATACTCAATTCCCCCTCCCCCTCCCTACACACAATTTCGTATACATCGTTTTTGGCGTTCTGGTCCATTTACAAATTACAATCGAACCCGCTTAATGGAATGGCCATTTTGCCACCAACAAATATTCTAATAAGCGGGATATTCCATTTACCGGAATTAAAATAGCACTTTACATTGGTTTGGTACTTCGAAAATCTATTATATTAAGCGGGATATTCTTTTAACCGATATTTTTATAAGCGGGCTCGACTGTAGTACAAAATTTACGCATGCAGATGTTACTGTTAGAAATCATACAGATAAACGACGCCTCCATTTACAAATGGTGACATTCGTACAGCTTCTCTTCTACAACGGGAAGACCGTTCGTATGTGTTGATATTGTTGATATTGTTGCTTTTCCAGTTTTGCAAGTTTCATTGCTTCAACCATGAAATTGTTTTGCATATTTTTTTCAACGAGTGAAGAAGTGACAATTTTAGCATATCTCAATTATCCTAACATGGAGCCGTTTTACATGAGTTAATGCTCTTGATGAAGAAAGAATTATTTCTTTTTTTAAACTAATCCTTGCGAGACATTTAATGAGTCAAACTGAGTCACGATCTTTTTTTGCTTCCTCGAGCACACTAGAGGAAGTATTATACTCACGAAAGATTTTCCTCTTCAATTTCAGCGAAAATTTATACTTTAAATCAATTTTAATTCGTGTCTTTGGAATGTTCATAAGATGTATGGACAACTATTTGTCCCGCGTTGAATTGGACAGTCCCGTTATTAGGAAGCATCTTCCGTTGTTCCCGGACACAGCACCGGAGTTCTGACATGTCCCGCTTCCTGAAAGAGGGTCATGTAAAACATTTTTTTAAAGTTTGATATAACTGTTATAACAATGCGAACGTACGCATGATTATCGTTTAAGGTTTAAACATTTCGGCACTAAAGTGTTAGACAGAGCTTTTCTCTTAAGTATAACATATGAACTGATGACTTTTCATTAATAAATAAAAGTTATAAAGAATATTTGTATTTTTTTATAACTATTTTTTTCCAATATTGTGTGTGTTATCATTTTGAGTTGAGAAACAAAGTTATTTGTCCACTAAAAAATCAGTGTCGACTATCCCGAATCCCCCATTCAACAACGCAGATAAATAGAATCAATTGTAAAAAATTTCTGCGTTTAGAAATCTTTTGAAATATATTTCGTGTAATACTTTACACAGAAGTGCCCACCTAGGGGGGGGGGGGGGTCATAGTGCAGACTGTGCCATTGAAATTTTTAGAGGGGGGTTGTTTTGAGGGGTATTTTTTATATTTTTTGGGGGGAGGAATTTTGCTTTTGGGATGGGGGTTCCACGATAATGAGGTGCCCTCCCCCTTGCCCTTAGGGGGGAGGTCACACTTGCTTTACGCACCCTCAAACACTCTGTGGTGGATCTAACCCAAACGTTACTGTCTTTTAATATTAAAACATGCCTCTAGTAGCACTGCTATTAGTAAAGTTAGTGCTTATGGTTTACTTAGTAAAGCAATAGGTACTTTCTAAACAAGATAACAAAATTTGTTGAAAACGATGACACTGTTTTATCTGTAAACGGGGTAGCCGAAGAAAAGTTCCAAAAGGAAATAATTGAGAAGGAGCGATAATATTTACAAATGGGGATTGTGGGATGAATCAGCAGATAATATAAGAACCTTAGAGCAGGAATTTGTAAATGGAGGTAGTTAGTCCAATCATTGGCTAAACAAAAGCTTGGACAAAGATCTCAAGTCACGTGACTGAACAACAATGAATGGTTGACACGTTTTGCGTGAAACTTGAAGGAAACCTGATTTCTTCCAATGCTTTTCTTTAAAATCTATCACGTGATTTGGGGTCTTTCCTTCACGGATGAAGGTCTTCACTCCCTCCAATTTATCTCTTCTTAATGATAAGAACGTATCATTCGTTTGTTAACGACCGCCCGAATTCTGCACTTAAAGACGTTCAGCTGTGGTCGCGGTTGTCTCAGAGTTTCGGAGCTTACATTTGCGGCCGCCTTTTCATCTATTGGCTTTTTATTTGCTGTTTTGTTGCTATTGAGGACACGCAAAGTGAAATTGTTTTATTCTTGTGTACGGAACTTCTTCACTTGTGAGCCAAGCGGAACGAAAACGCAAGGCGGAAGCTCACAGGGCGGATGTGCTTTAAGTATGGGGGGGGGGGGGGGAAGCAGTACTTAATACATATTTAGGATGCACACAATGAGCCTTTGTTGTTTCAGTGTGTTCAGTTTTGTTTTGTTTCATCATTACTACTAGTGAATGCGTGATTTGTTTTTTTGTGTATCTTCGGCAGTAGCGAAGCAGTGAGACCTTTTTTTTTCAGGGGGTTTACCTTCCCAGAACGTTTGGTTTTCAACCACACTTCCAGTCCTAGTATGTTAGTGCATGAACATGTAGGAACTGTTTTGATCTCCTGGAAGAAAGCTATGGCTTGTTAGGGCCGAACCTTTCTCTAAGAGAAATTTTTGCCTTGTCATGACTCCCCCCCCCCCCCGGGAGAAAATTCTGTCGTCGTCTAGTGTTCAGGAGTTACGCATGAAATAGATTAGGAATAAATTTTCTGGATTATCCTGACTTATATTATAGTGAACTCAGCCTGCTGTTTACTTGTGAATCCGGAAATAACAGGTAGAACGTCCAAGAATTTCGCAAAAATGCGTCAATTTCTTTAAAGAGCACTCAAAGAAACACTTGAAAGCCGTTGTTGATGACAGACATAAAACTACAAAGGCATCAATGTGTCGCTTTATAATTAATTCATTTAAAATATAACCTCTTTCTTTAAGAAAGGGTTCTATATCCTTTCCCCGCTGTAAGCAACCACTGTATAAATATACGAGCCTATATGAAATATAATATCCAAAAAGCGAAGTGTGTCAGTCCTGTAGTGGTTCCTCGGGTCCAGTTTTTGATGTCAAAAGGCGTAGTGATTTGATTGTCAAATGTGACCGTGGCACTCAGTCTGCTCTATCTAGACTTATAACTGGCCACTTTCAGTGTCTTACCTTTGAACGTGGCAGAAAAATCCACCTTACTTATAAAAATGCTTTGACCATCCAGCTTCACCAGAGAACATTCTGACTTACATCAGATTTTCCAAGGCAGGCTTAGTCTCCGATCCCCGCATAGTTATCGACTTTTTATCGGTCAACAACCAGCTGAAGCTGATCTGACGTATGTCAGATCTCTTTACGAGGATAAGCAACAGCATCTTTGTTCACAAATAGGACAGCACAAGAAAGATTAGCATTACAAGAGAGAAAAAATAACATCCGAGGCGAAGGGGGGAGCTAGTGGGAATCGAACCCACGATCTCCGTCTGACGAAGCAATTGTTTCTACTGCTGGGCCAAGGACTCCCTAGGCTGTGACTTGATGCTTAGAACTTAAATCTATACAGTGAAAGTCAAGTCTTCTTCTTTTCCTTAAATGGTATTTTATGTAATTTTATCTGTCTGTGTTCTGTGTTACATCAAACTCCGGTACCATATTCCTACTCGTGAATTTGCTAGTACCAATCCCTGCACGTTCCCTTTGATTCATTTCTTTACCACGACGTTGAGTAAAAGTAAGCTAATTGGACTATGCTAGCTTAGTGTATTTTACGAAACACGGAAGAAACAGCACTTATTCTCCACCATTTAACACGTTACTTTTTTTTTCTTCTGAAAACTCCAGAATTTTTATCTCACGTTGTATTTGAAACAGCATGTTCCATGTTCCTCGAATGTGATTCAAATGTTTATATTCCAGACGGTGGCGAGAATGGATGATTATTCGCTGCGCAACGAGTCTTTTCCGGAGTCCGGCCTACCCATACAGTATCCCCGGGCCACGACGCTCTTCGCTGCTTCAGCCTGCATCCTGTTCATCGTCCTGGGCATCGCTGGCAACCTGTTGACAATCGTAGCTCTGGTTCGCTGCAATAAGCTACGCAACGCCACCACTGCCTTTGTGGTCAGCCTCTGTACCGCGGACCTCCTCTTCTGCGCCCTCAACTTGCCGCCCACTGCATCCAGGTGAGCTGCAGAACTTTACTTCTTCCATCCTTTTCTTTTTGCCATATTTATGTTAGCAGATGTATTTTTCAAGACATTTCAAATCAGAAGTCCTGTATTCATTTCCCATGAATGCTACTTTTAAATTGTGTATGATATTATTCTTGGTAAGCATCCGCTTCTTAATACAGTAGAGTCACGAAAATTCGACTCTCGATAACACTTAAAGATTCCAGCACAGGCAAGGCGTGACATCTTGCGTCAGTCATCGCTAACTTACTGGTCCGTAAGCTAATATAACCAGACCATCTGCTTTACTGACACATAAAAATGTTCACAATTAATATGAGAAAACTCATTACACATCTTTGTTTTTTTAAATTTCATTGGCATTGCCATTGGAGAGGGTTCATACACCATCCAATGAGACAACAATTTATGTGCATGAACACTTATGCAAGCGCTTTTCAGTCTTAAGTTTCGAAAAATTTCTGGATACACCAATGCAATAAGTATAATATGCATATAGTAATAAGCTGATAGACAGCGCTGTGGTTGGAAAACATTTCTCGGGCGAACTCACAAAATGAAACCAGTGGTTTGACACCGCTTTACATTGCATTTGTATTATTTTTACAGTAAAAGATCAAATATTTCGATACACGCCGTCCCTCCGTGCTCCCACTCCACCCCTTCAACTACGGCACTGCTGCTAGACATGTATTTGGATTTTGTTGAAAGTCAATCCTCACAAAAAGCATTGTTGAATTTCTGACGAAAAAAGTCTAGAAGCCCCATGGTCTTCAGAACTTCTTTTCATAAGTAAACAGTCTGAATTCCTGTCCTATACCTAAAAATTCGCAAAACGTTGAAAATAAGTGTAGGAGCTGAACTCCTGTTATCTCCCCATGCAAATGAAGCACAGTCTGAAATAGAGCATCCTATGTTATCTTAGAAACAGGTAGGAACATATTCGGATATTAAGGTATAATTTATCCTTGTTAGCGGGCGTACTTTGCTTTTTCGGACAGGAAATTAAAATTATTTCAGTTATAAATATGAGCTGCGGCAGATCAGGTATAATCTGATTACAGGTCAGGTCCACATGCAGATTTGACCCTCCCACGAGCCAACGTGACAAGCAATTTAATTCCTTCATCGTAGTCGTTCCAGCTTTAATAGACAAAAGTTGTCACAGTAATAGAATGGACAAAAAACGAAAAACGTTCTCAAAAAGATGTTACCGACAGGGGACGTCAGGTTTTTTTTTTTTTTGAGCAATCACGATTGCTTATTGCTTTCATTTGACTGTTTTTGGCATGCTATCATTTCATTTTATCACCGCCACCCTCCGCACCATCACCGTCGACCGGCTCCTCACGATGCTGCTCCTATAGCGAAAGCCGTCTCCGGGTTGCATCCATGTCCTACACACACGCGCATACATACACAACTACACACACACGCACACACACAAACACATACACACATACACAAACACACACAAACACGCATACATACAGACACCTACACATACACACACACAAACACATACACACACACAAACACAAACACATACACACACATACACACAACTACCCACACACTTATGCCAGCACACAGATACAAACACACATGCCTACACACACATACACATACTCCCTACACACAAACACACATACCCCCCACACACAAACACACACGCCTACATACCCACACTCGTGATTGCAAAAAACATAATTTTAATTCAAGATGTCAAAATTCAAATTAATTTTTTTTTTCTTTCAGAAACTGAAGCTTTCAATAACAACCTCACCTTTGTTTTTCTACGACAAGAAATCAGATTTCATATTATAATAGTCGTTCAGATATTCGTCAACCAAACATGTTGCTAGTTCCACAACAGATGAGAGATTACATCTTCTGTACAAAGCAGTCAGGAAAATTTATGAATAAAAACTATCCTACTTGTGAATTTCTTGTACAGATAATCAAATAATGCTGTTTACTCACAGCAAAGGACCAAGCGCTATACTATACACACTCTACATACTCTGATACTATACTTGAACAGTCTTATCATTTGTTGAGCCACGGCACTATATAGCGTTGGTTATTTTTCTGGATAGGGTTATCAGCACATCAGATATACTGGAGCTATATTAACGGTTTATTTGCTTTCAAAGCTCTGTATTTTAGGAAAGTCTAATAAACATGATTGATGCATGAATAAAACTGAACCATCAAGTTACAGCACTGTACACTGAAAACGTTCTATAAGTTTATGAATAGATATGTTCTGAATTCTTGTCTGTGAGTGTTTGGTAGTTTGTTGCATCGTCCAGTTCATGCATCACTGCTGTTCCAGTGGGTTTTCTTGGGTTTTAGAGTGTTCTAGGTCTGATTGATAGCTCGAAATAGAGGGCAAAAAGTAATTCCTCAAGCGCGAGGATCTTAAGGTATCTGAAAAATAAAAAGCCACTGGTTCTGGTTACATGGCGATTCTTTTTTATAATTTTTTTCTGAACATACGCTGCACTGTTATGACATGAACAGTGTTCATGTTATATTCAAGATGTTCATTGAATCGAATATGTTGAATATTCCATTCAAAATCTGTATTCTCGCATTGTCGACATTTCATAAAAGAATTGCATTCGAACGGTATATAAGTGTACCATGTAAACTCAGGGGTGCACCGATGGTAAATCACGAGTGGTCACTGTGACCTTTCAAAAATGTCCTCATTTGGCAAATTTTGTCTGGCGATTCGGCGAATTTGGAGACAATATCGATTTTCTTTAATAAATCATGTCTCTTCTTATAATGCTTAGATATGTGTGTATGCTCATAATTTATCACTTGATAACTCCCGGAGTTTTTATCTGTAAGTTGAGAAATTTCCTCCTCTTGAAAATTCAAGTTCTGGGTGCCCTAAGTGAACTTAGTCAGATGTCGGTTCATTCATGCATAATCAAAGTAGCACAAGTAATGCTTTCAAAATGAAGAGCTTTGAAAAGAAAGGACTCGCTTGTAGTATTATTGCATCTGATTTTTGCTGAACAAGCGTCCCCTTTCTTTAGAAATACATGAAGAAATGTCAGACACATAGAGAAGAAACTTAACAATCAATTACAATTTTTGAAAAAATTTATAAAAACCTTTATTTGACTTGTAAAATTTCATTCTGTCAGAACATGTAGTCTAAAACAAACTCCTTAGATCTTGATCTCTAGATCAAGATCTTAAAAATCTTTAAAGGATATATGAGGCAGTGAGAAGCTAAGGGATGTAAGCGGCAAAATTGAAAACTTGAAGATGACCAGTACTCACGGTAGGTGAACCCTCCTCTGTCTTGGGGCAAGAGATGATACTACGTAGTAACCCTGGTAGTTGCTGCTATGCAGCACGATTTAGAAAAAACATTTCAATGAAAGCCTACCTAGGATGTTATCTTTAAACGCGTTTTACTCAAAACTTGAAAATGTCCCCTTACATCCCTTTGCTTCTCACTGCCTCATGTTTTCAACCAACTTATATCAGCACAGTGGGTTTTTGGTTTCAACAAATAGCATGGTATCAACTGTTACAAATATGGAACTTGGAAATCGTTCATTTCATAGGCATTAACGAATCCCAAATTGAAAAAAAAAAATCTTTTGCAGGTACATTCACCACAGCTGGGTGCTCGGCGAGACTTTGTGCAGGTTGTTTCCTTTCTTCTTCTATGGAAACGTAGCCGCCTCCCTTCTCTCCATGACGGCGATCACCATCAACAGGTAATACTATACTTTCATTCTAAAAATGCTGTTTCAAAATGCTGCCTAAATATTTCTGAGTATGACGCCCTTGAATGTTATTACGATGGAACGAAACCCCAAACTTCCAAAAACCAAACACAGTTTCAAATTTTACATAAATTTCTCTGTTATCATAATTGCTAAAGTTGTATAAACACTTTTCATTCCTGACAGCTGGATTTTATATACCTTCTGCTTAGAAACTTGTCGCCTGGTCCGATAACCAAGGGAGAGGGGGGAGGGGGTAATAACCGTTGTTGCCCCCTCCTTCCCCTTTGACACAAATTGTCACAATATCACGAACCTTCCCCTAAAAGTGGGACATCATTTGTGGACAACCCTTGATCACTTTCTCCTGACTAGAAATTAAAAATCAATGTCAACAAACCCGAACAGTGTAAGAGCTTTTCACTTCTCCCGTGCTATAAAACAATGCAAGGTAAATTGGATACCTAAGGACTTAAGGTAAAAGAAAGGGAGTTGAAGAGAAACTACAGTACGTTAAAGAGAGAAATGAACAATTCTATCCAACAGTATCGATGTGTAAGTATGCGAAATTGACATTAAAATAAATTCAGTAGAAAAGAGTAGAGATAAAGATTGTTCAACTGTTACTAGTTTCAAGTTTGATGCGTTGAATTTTTCTCTTGATTATTCAAGTTCCGGTTACGGCAATAAGTACGTTTGACTTACTATTTATTGTATTTACGATGATGTATATTCTTGCACAAATTGCTTTATGTGTAGTTTTTATTCGGTTTTAAATAAAATGACTGGAAATAATCATGTTTATCTTCAATATCATTAAGTTTAAATCACGAATCCATAAGAAAAAGAAGTAATTTGTGTATAGTTTCGTGATCTTAATCATTTAAGCATAGGTTTATAGTCACCTGAATCTTAAATATTTAATCACTAGTGATACGCTCACGGCTTTGCCCGTAGTAGAACATTAAAAAGTCATTTGGTTCGCTATTACAAGTAAGCATGATGAATTTCTCGCCAATTTGTTATGTTAATTTGCTCGCCCCTGTTATGGTAATTTGCTCGTCCAAGTTATGTTAATTTGATCGTTCACATTATGATAATTCGCTCAATTAAATGTTCTTAAAACAGGAATAGAAAAAGAACAAAATCGAATTTTTGAAAATGAAAAATCGCTTCGAAGTGCTCACCTCTGTGCTACGAACTCATTTTGTGTCAAATTTCACGGAAATCGGCAGAACGGTCTAGGCGCTATTATGCGCGTAACAGACAGATCCAGAGACACAGACTTTCAGCTTTATTATTAGTAAAGATAAAGATGGTCTTATCATCAGAATTGTTAAAGTATGTAAAAATAATAGATAAATATGAAGAAAAGTGCCGGTTTGGAATTAAAATCGGCTCTGATTTCCACTAAATAATATTCTCCCGGTCAAATAGAATGAATTAAAAAAATATTTATGCAAAAATAATTGCGGAGATGAGAGTCTATTAAATGTAAAATACAGTCGCCAGTGCGTACGACGCGACAGTGAAAAAAAAGAAAAAAAAAAAACATTGCTGGAAATAAATGGTAAAAACAGCAATTTTAAAATAAAAGTACCATTTTGTTCACTCGTGTGCAAGAGACAGAATGATTGAATAAAATGGTTATTTTATTCTGAAATGCCGAGAGAAAAGTCGCGGCAGTTATAAATCTACTGAGGTAAAGAGTCCCCAGAATGTATGAGAGAAGCGTTCCTGTAATCCCCCCCCCCCCCCCCGCGTTATGCTACAGGCAGAAGGAATAGCAAATGGGCTATTTCCTACACGATGTCATAGTATATGGCTATCTTAATGCAGAGCATGCAGTGCGTGAATAATCACCTGTCTACGGTTGAAGTAAAGGACGATGAATGCGTCTAAAAATCGTAAGAGAGAAAGAAAACGAATTGAGCATCTTTTATGTGAAAGTAAATTTCTCGGCGTTCCTTTTAATTTGACGTCGAGACTTAAAATAAAGGAATGAACGAACCTAATGCTGGACTGCTTCCAGATTGCCCGGTGGGTCTAGCAAAGGTGTACAAAAATGACAACAAAACTAATCTATTACCAATTCTATTTTCAAGGACGGATACAAGGGAGGGGCGATGGGGGCGATCGCCCCCTCCTTGAGCCGAGAGACAGGAACTTTCTTCATGTATATTTTGAACATTAAAGTTTCAAAACCGCAATTTTACATAACATTCGATGGCGGTCAAAGGAAGGGAACTCTTTCCCGGAATTCTTCCGGAATTGAAATGTTTAAAACACAATCGTAGCACATCTCTAATTACTCTGGGGATCGGGCCGGAACTTTCAACAGGGATTTTTTCGAAACTGAAATTCCAAAATCTTAATTTTAGACGATCTTAGATGACATTTGGGATAGTTTCAAGGATATTTTTTGATGGATATTTTTTTTGAAAGAAACAACTGTGGGACACCTTTGATTACATAAGGGTAAGTGAGAGATTCAGTACACTCCTTCGAAGGTTTTTAGAAATTGAAGTTCTAAGGAGTAAAGAGTAAACAACAATCGCCCCCTCCTTGAACATTTTCTGGATCCGCCTTTATCTATTTGGGAATCTTTCATCTAAATCTTTAATTTCTGTTTGTAGACCCTAATAGAGCATTCCATAATGTTTTTTTAGTTGCGAAGTTTTTTCAGCACCACTGAGTTTTCAATGTGGCACCACCAGGGACGCAGTGAGGGAAGAGTTTTGGGGTTAAAACTCCCAAACCTCTGGTTTAAAGCCACTCTGGTTTAAAGTCTGGTCACAAACCCTAGTATTTTTTTTAGATACATGTTGGAACTGGTATGACCAAGGCCCCACCTTCCTCCAACGCAGAAAATGTTGGCTTGTTATGTCGATCCCCACTCCCAAGAAAATTATGGATGTTTTAGCCTGATTACCGCACAAGCCAACTAGGCCCGGTGTCTCAGCTATATGAGCAAGGAAGCTTTATTTCTTGAAAATTTCATGCAAAGCTAAGTTTTGTCAATAGATTTTTTTTCCATAAATTAACTGATTAATAAAGCTGAAAAACGAATCGTGACCTTTTTTTTTTACTTTGAATATTTGTGTGTGAGAAAAAGGGGGGAGGGAGGGGCAAATTGCTCTTCACTACTTTACTGAGTTATAAAAGCATTAAGTTATGAGATGAATTTTAAAAAGCTGTGGCAGTGCTAGGAATTTGCAAAGAGTGAGAGTGCGCAAGGTCCCAGAAAGCTATATACAAGGGCCCCTACACTGCGGTACCATTATTTTGCATGGACTGAAAGTGATAGAACAGAGAGAGGGGGTCCTCCAAAGTATTGCGGGCATTGGACTCACTCTTAGTTAGTCAGGCCCTGCTAGATGTGCTAGCGATGAATAACAGTAACATGGAAGTTTCTGCTTGAAGCAACTTTATCAATAGCACCCTGTTCGTACCCTTGAAGATTTTTCAACATAAGTTTTTAGATATTGGCTCGGATCAGTAAAAAGTTATCCTGTCCCATAAATGTTTTCTGGGGTACAAGTCGAGAGATTGCAATAGCCATCCCGACCGTAGAGCTATAGCGAAAACTGGAACGAAAAGTTTGGCCATGCAAAGAAATATCGCGAGCAAGGCAAAACAACGCTGACAGTATTACCAAAGCGTAATCTAATCCTTAGAGCTGTAAAAAGTGTCCGTAAGTTTTGTGGGGAAAATTATGTCTTTCTACCATACCATAACGGCCAATCAGAGCTCTACATTTTGCATTGATTTCTGAAAAGAAGGAGTGATGCGTCCAGAATTTACTCCAGATTTCTCTATAGCTCAGTGCAGCATTTCAGCTTCAAAGAACTGATCAAAAAAGCAAGTATTTTATGTTGATGGCCATAAATGGGCATTAGAAACAATATGTCTATAACAATATAACGAACATATTGGTGGATAATTTAATCATGTTTATTGCTGCTGTCAAATAGTTACCAGGAAGGCTGCAGATGCCACTCCATCCACCATTTCCCAAATTGTTTCATCAGTACAGTTAAAGCTGTGCTTTTGGTGGATCTTCGAAGTTATCCAAAACAAAAATGTCCAAAATTCTCGTCTGGAACAAATTGTGTTAATGAAGAAGACACTGCATCGAAGCTATCCAATGACGTTTCTCCCTTTTATAAGACGGTGTCAATGCATATAAAATGGCTGGTCCTGGTCGTGTGGCATACAAAAGATATTATTTCAGTCGTGATAAAAAAAAAGTTTGCCATTTATTATATATGTTGTAAAAGCAACGCTCGATGCAAGTTGAGGAGTTGAACTCGTCCAACTCCGCAGTTAGTTCCGAAAATCTATTCCTCTTATCCCTTAAATACAGTGAACTACTCAGTTGCCGGTGGGCTCCTCAGGTCTAAATGTCTAAAATTTTGCTAAAATATCTATCATCATTTCTGGATGCTTTTCTGCGGTTTCACGCGAGACCCGGAAAAGTTGGACCCTCCTGGCCAGAACGGTGACTTTCGCAGGCGATTATTTTCCGCGGTCGAAGAACCCTCTCGCTCAGATTCGTCACGAGCAAGTGAACAGGATCGAAAATCGCTCCTCCCGCTCACGGCAACAGGTGTCGAAAAGGAACGCACATATTTCAAAGTCCGAAACGACTCCCAGTACATCTCTCTTTTCGAAATCACAAGCGTGGCAGCGTAATCCAAATGCTTTTACTCTTCTTCTGTTTCCTTTTATAAATATAGGAATCAGCTTATTGGGGTAGGGCGACCTGTGAGTGAACACGCCCCTGTCAACGAACAGTTCATACATTTTTTTTCAAAAAAGTTTTCAGAAGTGTTTTCTCACCTGAATTGACAACAGTCACTTCCTTCTACATAATCCAAAAAATGGTTTCAAACAGGAACTACCGGAATAGTGAGAGTTTGACCATTGGCTAGAAGTAGCATTTGTTGAGTTGCAGCGCCGATTTTCATTTAAACCTCCCCCCCCTCCCCCTCCCCCAAAAAAAAACTGAAGCACAGCCATAAAAATTCTCCCATTTTTTTCATAATCACACATATCAATAAAAATATATTTAATGTCATGTACCAAATGCTACAGTTTGTTTACATAGATGTTGTGAAATTCAGACATTATATTTCTTCTTTGGTAACATAAACCCGTAATTCTTACGTCTCGTGAAAATAGGATGCAAAGCTATCTATGGTTTAGGACCAACAACTCAGAGAATGTACGGGGTTTCTTGTTTGATTGACTCGTGACAATCAGTTACCTTGCCTAATTTCAATGGAGCTAGAATACAATTTATTCCTTTGGGGGGGGGGGGAGTTGAAAGAAGTTTTTCACATCCCAAGTTAACGCAGTAACCTGAGTTGGGAAAAACTTCGTTCTTACTTCAGCACCTTACGTACCATAAGTACCTTATTTCGTAAGCAATTATTGTCAATGCTTTATTATGCCAAGTGGAATGTGAAGATCTCTCACGTTGACAATGACGAAAGTGACAAGTCTTTGGGGGAACTTGACTCATGATTCCAAAATGGAGCAATCTCTTCTGTACTGATGACGTCATTAGAAAATACGTCGGAAGCGGGAAAACGTATGAAACGGACAATGTAAAATTGGAGTACCAGTAGTATGTCAGAATACTTCTCATGTTTCGATGTATTGAATCGTGGCTCCTGTTATACTTCCTCTGCGATCCATGCACACTGAAGGTTAAATTCCTCTTTGCAGGTACATCCTCATCAACCACTACAAGCACTACGATCGCATCTACCGGCCTCGGTACGTGGCCCTGATGATTGCGCTCTGCTGGCTCTTCAGCTTCAGCCTGCTGGCCCCTACGTTGGCCGGGGCGTGGGGCGAGTTCGGGTACCGCCCTCAGAGCTTCTCGTGTACCATCCTGCGCAAGGGCGGCCGTAGCCCCAAGAAGTTCCTCTTCGTGCTCGGCTTCCTGCTGCCCTGCCTCATCATCGTCATCAGCTACTCCTGCATCTTCTACAGGGTAAGATAACTAACAAGGCTGATACCCTTGTACAGGGTGTGGCACAATTCCTCCGGAGTTTTAAAGATTTATTGAAACAAACATACATATTTACCATTACAGTATACCGATGCGACTTCTCCAGTTGTTTGCTATTTTGATTCAATGTGTGGGGTCAGTCTAGAAATTCTTTCCCAGACCACACTCGTCGTGAGAAAAACATGTTACGCGGGTGTTTTATATCTGTCACCAGTATGGGAGCTGGATAAGTATAAGACCACACGTAAATACGGTTTTTGCTCCCCTTTTCTGAGAAATGTTCGAAATTAAATCTTCAGAATAGCTGAATTCTATCCGAAGCTGAACATTTGTTGTGCACATAAACTTTCTCCGTTTAGTGTGATATGATGTCTGTGACACTATAGGGAACATTTTTCAACCACCTTGTCAACATCATCTGACTGTTGTAAACAGGGGTGCATTCCCCGCCAAACGATTCCCCGTATATAAGAGAAAGTAAAAAGGTCAAAGGGGGAGACACTCGTAGAGCAAAGAGCTGGTGAGTCGCGGAGTGGCTCACGCAGTTCAAAACATCTTTGTAACATTAAATAATCTGTAATTTGTAATATAGCTGTAAATATTGATGTTATTAAACGTCTCTAAAAGACCATGCATTCTCTTGTCGTCTTTACACAAGAAGTGGAAACGGTACAACAGCAACAACTTTGACTTTACCGAAGAAAGAAACTCTTCAAGTTTTGTTTCACAAATGTTCGATGTGCAATCCTTTCGTGAGGCGGCAGGTATCAAGAACAATGTCTAACTTTCGTTTCACTCGCTGTAACGTGTCAAGAAAAATGATTTTCCGAAAAGATGCCCCCATTATCTAACAGACGTTTGCTCATTTCCTCAAAGTCAAGCTGGTCGATGGATCGGACGCAGTTCTGACGACGACAATCACCTTCGTCTGAAGCCCCCGTACTCTTTGAACCTAACTTCACGCAATTCTTTTTATGGTGGACATTCACACGATTCTTTTTATGGTGGTGGTTTACATCAAAAATCGTGTTTTCGTGCTCCCTATGCCTGGTGATTTACAAGATTCCCTCCAAAGGACCGCAACCGCACTTGCTTGATCCTGACATGTTTCAGCTAGTGAAATAAGAATTGGACTTGAGATTTGATATCTGCCTAGTAATTGCGAATCTGGTATATCGAATATCACTAACTAATGCTATTTTTCAATTTCGCAAAGCGACCGGTATTTGTTGGGGGTAAAATTGCGGTATTTTCGGTAATCTAGGAGAACTAACGTCTTTAGAGTTTGAGGAATGTAAAAGAAGGAGACCATTTGCATAAAAATGATACGAGTTATGTTTCAAGCAGGAACTATGGGAGTGGGTGAGAGTAACACTGAAGCACCTCTCCCCCTCTACTTTCCTGACATACTAGGTGAAATCTAGCTGTCACCGCCTATTAACATTTTGACGAACTACATGACTAGTTTGGTAACGTACGAACGTTACCAGATGGTTTATCATGCACCTAGTGATTGTAATTCCGGTATACCAGTATACCAAATACTGGTATTTCGTGCTATTTTGCAATTTCAGTTGGATCTCAATAACTCGAAGTTTAAAACTTGAATATTTCTTTATCTCGAAGTTTTGATTGGGTCTTAAACTCATGAGACCGTTGTGGAAACTTCCTGTAACTCGAACTAATAACTGGAACGTTTTAGCCGGTCACTTGGTACTTCGAGTTATCGAAAGTTGACCGATGTTTTCGGTATGGATGCAAAAAATAAATATCTTTGAATTGAAGCGTTTTAATATGACGTATTAGATATTTTCTGTTATTTTAAATGTGTAATTTTTTCATCAATGAAACAGGACGAAATTCAATCATTTTAGGCCAAAGTTTAGCTTCAAAATCCCGAATTAATATCTGTACTTTTCAAAACAAATTAACAATTTTTTCGTTTTGAAAAAGGTAAAATACCTGAAAAATATGAAGTGCATGGCTACGTGAAACAGTTGCCATGCCAAAGCTACCGTTTTCGAAGCTATTTCAACCATGACGTGGAAAACAAGATAAAATTAAAACGCGCAAAGAAAATGAACAGCATTTCAGAATCTTTGATAATGTGGTGCATTAACATCACAAAAGCTTCGCTTGTTGCCTTAAAATGTTTCATATGCTACACATATTTCTCTATTAAATGTTGCATAAACGGTCTGTTGAACGCGCGCTACCCGTCGTCGAATGCACGCATGCGTTTCAAATATTGTTACGAATGGGTCGTGGACAGCGAAAAAATAATATATTTTGAAAATAAAAGAATGCTAATTCGCTCTTTTTAGTTACTTGAACGGCGAACATTCCGTGAAAAATGTGTGGAATGTGTCACTGAATAACTTAAAACACAAACGATGTCGATGAGTTTTCGATGGGAACAATTTTATTCAGATTCCAGCTACCAATTTTGCACATTCTGTCGCACTAGTCATAAAAACGCATTAATCGGGAAAATGTAAAGTCGGGGGAAGGGGGAGGGGATAAAAATTTAAGCATATTGTTTAAAAAATTGACACATCCCAATTGATTAGTGCAGGAGATTTTAATGTTTACTTGTTTTTAAATGTTCTTCTTCAAGTGGCACTACAGCCCGTTATGGGCCTTGGCCTGATCCACAATTTTGCTCCAGACCGCCCTTTGAACTACCTTCTCCCTCCATCTGCGGATCTTCATTGTTTCCAGGTTTGCAAGAACATCATCCAACCATCTCTTTCTAGGTCGTCCTCTGGTCCTGGTTCCCAAAGGTTTCCATTTCAGGATCTTTTTCAATCTGAAATTATTGTCTGTTCGCTCAATGTGACCAAGCCATGAAAGACGGTGGGCTTTATAAAGCGAACTATATTTTTTCCTTTAAGGATATTCTCAATTTCAATATTAGTTGTAACTCTCCACTGATCACCCACCTTCAAAGGACCAGTGATTCTACGCATGACTTTTCGCTCAAAAATCAGTAATTCTTCTTCATCGTTGAGATGAAGAAACGATGAAGAAGGCTTGTTTTTAAATGCAATTTCATTTATAGCACGTTCTGTACAGGCACTTTTTAACTTATAATTTTTTTTTTTTTTGGTTGGGGACGCTGTCTTCGTATATTTATACCGCCCACCTAGGGCAGGTGGGGGGCATAGTGATCCAACCATAAAAAAAAGGTTGTTCTCGGGTTCGGTCACACATGAATGGAAGCACTGTTGTTCTTCAAGTCTGAAACAACCCTTGGGGAGTTGCTGGATATTGCATAGGCTTAAAAATGACGTCATAGATTTCTTTTCTGTGTCATGGGTCTTACGGTGACTAGATAATTTCTTTTCTCCCTAATCTTGTTTGTTTTGGAAAAGAATCCATGGGCTTCGGCTCATCTTTCCGATAATGAATTGTTCTGACCGAGTTCCTGTCTCCCCAGGTGCACAAGAGTCGCAAAAACGTGGAGGCCCACACCCCGGCCACCAACGGCAAGCCTCCAATCCGGCAGCTCTCCCACCGGCAGGACGAGATCCGGCTCACCCGGATGATGCTCATCATCTTCTGCTCCTTCCTACTCTGCTTCCTGCCGCTCATGGTCGTCAACGTGCTCGAGGACAAGATCCGGTGGGTACACACACCTCCGTATAGTGAAATCCCGTTACAACGCATACCAATACAACGAGACAACCGCTTCAATGAAATTAATGTCAAGTCCCAATTTAAGTTCCATTACTTTGTTTGAATTTCATTGCAACGAAATTTCCGTGCAACGAGCAAAATTTGCGGTCCCTTAAAGTTCGTTGTAGCGGGATTGCGCTAATATTTGTCCACGCACGCATGGGCGCCTATATAGGGGAGGCAAAGGGGGGCTGAAGCCTCCCCCCCTAGAAATTAGAACTTCCTCGCTTTTAATACTTTTTTCTTTGCAAACATGTAAAAACATTTTTTCTGCAGCCATTAACGAATAATTTATTAAAAATGTCAAATTTAAATACCTCTGATCTGTTCTGAAATCGGTTTCTATGGAGAAAATATACTACTAAACCATGAGGAAAATATATGAGCTCCCCTCTCCCTTTAAAAATTTTGTATATGGGCACCCATGCACGCACACACATCAGGGACAGATACAGGGGAGAGTCAAGGGGGTTCTGTACCATCCCCAAAACGCCGACAAAATTTCATACCGTGTAAGAAATTCTGCAGTATCGTTCATTGCTTGAATAAAAATATATTTATTTATTTGCTAGAAAATCGCCCGTCAGGGTATGACGAGTGAAAAATGCTTCAACATTTGAACGAAGCAATCGCCTGTTTGGTGATGTTTGGATAGTTGAAATTTTAACTCCAGTGGATGAACCTTAAACTCCAGTGGATAGCATTCATTGTTGACCCCTTTTTCGCTTCTTCATTCTCCTGAAATGAGAATTTTCCTAGTAAAACAGTTAAGATACCGGATCCAGTTCAGCCTCGTCACAATAAAGCATTTCTCTGCATGTTAAACATTACCAGGGACTGATTTACGGCGGGGCATTCGGGGACCGGGCACCA
Source organism: Uloborus diversus (assembly GCF_026930045.1). Taxonomy (NCBI): domain Eukaryota; kingdom Metazoa; phylum Arthropoda; class Arachnida; order Araneae; family Uloboridae; genus Uloborus; species Uloborus diversus. Next base: position 218,490,458 of record NC_072732.1, read on the forward strand.
AAGGAAAGGGGGCACCAAATTTCTGTCATCATTTTTTTTTTCTTTTTGAGCAAAAAGACAGAAAAAAACCCTCCAAAACAGTTTTATGATGGATAATGTTAAGGAGTCATATTAGACTCTAAGCTAAGTTTCAAGGTTTCCTGTTTTTATGTAATCTGTGATAATTTGATTACAAAACTAAAATTCAGGATGTCAGCCTATGATGGCATATTAAAGAAATTTTCTTGCTTGTTTGAATGCGACAAGCAAAATATTCGAAAAAGTGCAAAAGATCTTTAAAAATCTAACTCCTGTGATTTGGAGGAATCTTTTCCTGATGAATTTATTCATATTAGTTCAATCATTGGAAAAGAAAGTTTAATGACCGAAAAGTTAAAAAAAAATCCATAAACTTGGTAAATGGATACTTTTGCCAATGTAGATACAGCCCTGAAATTGTTTTTGACTTTGCCAATCTCCAATTGTAGTGGAGAACGATCATTTTCGCTATTGAAGAGAACTAAGTGTCCTTTGCGTACTCTCATTTCTGATAGTAAATTATCTTCATTAGCTCTATTATCAATAGAAGGAAGTTTGACCGCAAAACTTGGTTATAAGGACGTTATAGAAGAATTTACTACCAGAAAACAAAGGAACGCAGAAAGCACATTATGATTTACCTTAACCATCATAGTTTCTCCATCTGCAACTGTAAAAAATTATCTTACGTGAAAATCAGTAATTTATTTTAGAGTTTTCTTCCATCAAAATAATATCCAAAAATTACCTTCATATTTTTTTTGGGGGGGGGGAGGCACCATATTTGTCAGTGCCCCAGGGCACCTTAGTGTGTAAATGAACATTACAAAAAAATATTATCCCATTATCATGCCGTGGAACGAATTTTAATTGTTGATGACGTCAGAAGCGTTACTTGATCATTCGCTATTATATACATATATGAGGATTTATTTATTTATTTACTTCAATCCGTCTTATTGTGTCATGATTTTTCATGTTTTCTTAAAAATAATAGAAAAAAAGTTTGAGAAAGTTTCAGACAGCAGAACAGTTTTGCTTGAGACAATTTGACAGTGGTGCTCCAGCCGCCGATGAAATAAAAGGAAGCAAAGAAGAGTCTGTCGCTCGAACGCGTTTGATACAAGGGGCAGCCCGTAAATGATGTCACGCTTTTTGACATCATTTATGGACAGCCCTTGATTCATTCATTCGGCAAAATTTTTCAATGATCCCCGAGTCGCAGACATCTGTTGATGTGTCTGTATCAAACTTGTTAAAAAAAAATTTTAAAGTAAATATTTGAAATTAATTAATTTGGAAATCATTTAGTTTTCAAATTACTTGGTTAAGCTTATGCCTTTCTAGGTGTCTTATTCCTGGTCGTTTTTGTGCCTTTATAACGTGCAAAAAGTTTCTTTAAAAAAAAAAAAAAAATTCAAGCATGATCCCCCTAAAATGTTTATATGTATCCGCTAATGCACGTCATTGGCGGCTGGTACACTAAAATGGTGGGGGGTGAAAAGAAGTGTAGTGGTTAGGGGGTGTGGCCTCTGAAGCTGATTTTTTTTTTTTTTTTTTTGAAAATTGGGCAAGATTACTGGTTTTTTATATTACCGATTTAATAACTTGTAAAAATATGAAATATGGCATTAAAAATCGGAACGAATGACCACCGCAGACTTTTCTCTTCCATTTTAAAGTTCCATTCTTATGAAATAAGACAAAAAAAAAAAAAAAAAAAACATTCATTTGGAACTTTTAGTTTTACTTTCGTAAAATAAATCAATCTATCCTATGAAAAATCATTTTTCAATCGATCATTAATTTTTAACTCTGAAAAGGATGGGGGCATAGCCCATTTACTTTTGGAAGTAACGAAGATAATTGCCCCTCCCCCCCGTACGAGCCCCCTATGCTGCACGTCATGCATAAACCGGCGATCATAACGGCAATTTTTTTTTTAAACTAGTGGTACCCGCACGGCTTTGCCCGCAATAGAAAAATTAAAAGGTCTTTTGGTTCGCCTGTATATTTACAAATAATGTATGGTGAATCTTCTCGCCAATTGGCTTGTACCCATAATACGGTTCCACGTTATGATAATTTCGTATATCGCCAATTGGCTTGTGCCCATGTTACTGTTCCACGTTATGATAAATTCGTAATTTACTCGTCCATCTTATGATATTTTTGTTCTTAAAATTGGAATAGAAAAAGAACCACATCGAATTTTCGAAAAATCTCTTCGAGGTGCACACCCCCATGCTACAAACTAACTTTGGGCCAAATTTCATGAAAATAGGCAGAACGGTTTAGGCACTATGCGCGTCACAGAGATCCAGACATCCTCCGGACAGAGAGACTTTCAGCTTTATTATTAGTAAAGAAGTAACAATTATTGACTTAAGATCGTGATTCTAAATCATTTCGATTCATGGCTCTTTTGCGTCCAAAGCAACAAAGAACAGCATCGGTTTGAACGGTACTTCCCCCTGCGTACCGGTCCTTTCTTGTCTGAAGTTTCCCTAAGAACATACAGCATTGCGAAGAGTAAATTAACTCGTTGGTCGCAGAGACATTGAACATGACAGCCGATGGACTTTTCTCAACCGGCAACATCTTTCCTTTCCGCATCGCGGATCCTTCTTTTTCCGTACGAAAACCACCGAGGCGGACATCCTGCACACCCTGAAATGCGCTCCTTTTTTCGGTTGACCACCCCAAAAGGACCGTTCCGTTTTAAAAACAATAAATTTAATTAAAAAAAAATGAGCTGAGTGTGCATCACATGACTTCCTTTTACTCCAATTTAATGTAATTTTCTCATTATTGGCAGTTTTAATGTGATTCAATACTTTACTCTTTAAATATCACCAACAGTGGCCAAATTGAAACCAGATTTAAAAATGAAATAAATAAAATAAATCGCCAAATTTGTCGCCAAGTTGGCGACAAAACTTGGCAACTAAAAGACTGGTGATATATCGCCAAGTGTCCGCCAAATTTTAACACCACGTGAGTTTACATCCAAATGAACAATGATTTCCCAACAAAAAGGGTCAAAAGATCCCCTTTGGAGCTTTCGAATGCAACCAAAAAGGGAGTTGAACAACTAGACCCCACTAGGAGTCTAAGTACCAAATTTTAACTTTCTAGGACATTCCATTCTTGAGTTATGCGACTTACATACACACATACGCACATACATACGTAGATACAGACGTCACGAGAAAACTCGTTGTAATTAACTCGGGTATCGTCAAAATGGATATTTCGAGTATCTGTACGTTCCTAGGCATATATCCACGTGTGGTCGGGTTAAAAAATAAATTCAACATTCATTCGAGGGTGAGCAAAATGGAAAGTAAGGCCAATTTTTGAGTGAAAATTTTTTCGCGAATACAATACTTCCTTTTTCTTAAAAGGAAGTAAAAAAACAGAGAAAGCAGGTTTGTATTCAGAGATTGTATTCAGAGATTCTATTCAGAATGCTTCATCAGATCACTTAAGCGTTTTAGCTTTACAGAGCAATTAAAGCTTTTAAGGTCTTTTTCCTGTCAGTACTTGACGTAGCACTGGTAGTTAAATTTTAGCTGTTGAAGCAACGGGAACTATCTTATTTTTTCGACGTCACTGTGGGTGAGAAACCAAAACGGAAATATATCCATGGGACACAGGACAAGTTTTAAGGACTATACACTACTAGTTTTGCGTTTCAATGAATTTCACAACAAATTTTAACTTTTGTGGCTGATGGTTAACGAAGTTCGGCTTTTGTTTGTTGGAAGCAAAGAGGGATACATGGGGGGGGGGGGGGGGAGAGAGTCATGCCTGAAGAATAAACCCTATGGTTTTGGGCAGTGGCGTAGCTAGACCCGACTTTCGGGGGGGGGGGGGTTACTTCTTATATATATATATATATATATATATATATATATATAATCGCTTGGAATTTTTTCCTTTTCTTCTTTTTTTTTCTTTCTCTTCTCTCTTCTTTTTCTCTTTTTTTTTTTGAGACTAACTTTTCGGGGGGGGGGGGGGGTTTTGTCCCCAAAACCCCCCTTTAGCTACGCCCCTGGTTTTGGGTGTCCGCTATGAACGAACGCTCCGCTTCCGCTATGAACGAACCTTCGGTTTTGGGTGCGAAACATTCCTGAAACTGCTTGGTTGTCAATAAATAGCACCAAATAAAGCACCTAATGGGGCATAAACATTACTAATTTTATAAGCATTGAAAAGAAGTAGTACTATTTCAAATACTTACTTTTAAAAATATTTTATGAGCTGAAAAGATTATTCAAATCGTTTACATTTTATTCATAAAGTGTTTGAACACAATGAGGACGGATACTATAGCGATAGCCGACGGTTTAGGGGACTCATGACCCCCATGTTCCTCCCCTCGTTCGAAGAATGAACAGTAGAACTCCAATTTTCCGGATCATTTGGCACCCCAGACCTCGTTCAAATAATCGAAAATTCGGACAATTGGATTTTTCCCGAAAAAGGTTATATTTTAATTAATAACTAAATGTATGTTGAAAATGAGAGGAAAAAACTGTCTATAATGAAAAACAGTTTTGAATTAATTAAATCAAAGGACCGGCCATCTAGTGACGAACGGAAGGCCATAATAGAATTTCACTATGAGACGACTCATCATCCCAATAATGTTCGCACTGCACGTACACTAGCTTCAAAGAGGCAAGGGCAATAGCGCGAAGACAAATTATTATTTTCCGAATTGATGTACGTTTCAGTTTAATTTTTGTTTCTGAAGTTCTAAAAGGACTCGGATAGTCGGAGTTCGGATAATGGGCGTTTTCTTTACAATTAGCTTGATTGTTCTATTTTTCATTTCAGCTCCCCCACCGTGCACGTCCTGGCTTCCGTGCTCGCCTGGATGTCTTCATGCATCAACCCGGTCATCTACGCAGCCATGAACAGGCAGTACAGGCAGGCCTACGTGCGCCTGTTCTGTGGTGCAAAGCGGCGCCTGGGCACCGCGCACCACTCCAGCTCCAGTGGTGCAAGGTCCAGCCACTCCAAGACCCTCATGTCGGAGGTGTTCGTCTTCAACTCCACCGCCAACGGGAAGCCGCCGGCCAACGGAGACAGCAAGGAGAACAAGATCTAGCCAGATCTCCTCAGTGTTGGCTTTAACATACCAAAGATACATCCCGGAAGAAGTAGCGGATGACTTGATGCTACGATTCGTTTCAGCTGTTGTAGATTTTACGCAGGATTCAGTGAGCAAAAGAACGAGGAATAATTGAAAAAAGCTGCATTGTATTATAACACCCCCAGCTTGAGGCCTTTACTACTTAGGTTTCAACGTTAAGGTAGTTTATTGAGCAAGCATGATTCCCAAACTACTGGGACCACGGAAACCTTCGCAAAATGATTCCTGAACTAGGAACCACATGAGTAAACATGTCATCGTGTGTAGAGACGTACCGAGTACTCGGTAACTACTCGGTACTCGGCCAATATGCCGAGTACTCGGTACTCGGCCAAACTTTGATCAGATACTCGGGCAATACCGAGTAGTTGCAAAAAATTGAATGTATTAAAATTTACAAAAAAGCTCAAGCATATATAATTTTCTAATTAACCATTTACAATTCAAATTTAAATTTTGAGAATAATGAAGTTTGAAATACTTCAATGGAGTAAATCTTGGCTCGAATGTCTCGAAAGTTAATAAAACTTTTTCGTTAAAAATTGTGCAAATATGGAATTTTTGCTACAAACTAAAATTAGTTATAAGATATATAAAAATACCTTAGCTTTAAAAATAAAAGGAAATAAAACAACGTTAGAAGCACAGTGCAGGATCACTGCAGACACGTGTTTTGGCGTTACGAGGAATTTCTTTTTCAATGCACAAAATGTGAGCTCGTTGATTTAAAGGCATCCGGCAAAAGTCGAATTTTTTGTCGTATAACTTTACATTCTTTAGTTCACATGTTATGCACTGAAAAGACGATCCCTGTAACACAGAAAAACGTGTCTGCAGTGTTCCTGCACATTTGTTTTTTTGCTTTTAAAAATTATTTATGTTTAGCGCACTAGACCTATAATGAATAAATTTGTATAATTTGTTTTAATTCCAACTTGATAAGTCATACCTTTTATTTATTCATTTTTAGTTTAAAAAATATTATTTTTGCAAAATTTTGTAGTTAAATTTCAGCAGGAATTTAGTTTAAAAACTATTATATGGACAAGGAGGTCTATACTACTATTTCAATAAGTTCAAAATTCATCGGTGTGTGTCGGTGGTCCTTCTTTCAACATAATTGGTACTGGGAAACTCGGCCGAGTAGTGAAAGGCCGAATTACTCGGTAACTCGGTACTCGGCCGAGTAGTGAAAGGCCGAGTACTCGGTACTCGGCTACTCGGCCAAAGTGCTACTCGGTACGTCTCTAATCGTGTGTATACATCTTGCAAAAACTCGAGCAAAAGACTCTTATTACACGAGCAGTTCGTGGCAAGTCCAAGATGCAGCTAAAATATTTGTCTCACCCCACCAATATGTTTCGCAAAATGAGTGTAGCGTAAAAAAGACCGACTTCAAGTCAAACTGACGATTAAAGCTTTTCTGGCTATTCCTACTTACCACCCATTAATACTGCCGTGGGAAGTCAGAGCGCAGTACCTGCAGAAATGAGTTTTTACGACGGTTGAAAAAACGAGTTTTGAATTCGATACTAAGAATATTAAAAATATTCGACGTTCTTTAATAAAATATTGGATTTGGAAATTGAGACGCTCTTTCCGCGCTATATTGTAAGCGAAACCAAAGGAACAAGCTTGTACAGTAAAGCTAAAGTAGAATAAGTGACAAAAATGCAAAATGAAAAATTTGCAGACACTGAGCTTTACTTTCCCACGGCAGAATAGAACACCTTTTTGAAGAACAATGATGTGTTCCCCAAATAAGCTAATGCATAGCCCGGAAGGAAAAAGTTATGTTTTCATGAGAGAGACAGAGAAACTAACTTCCCACCTTTTAGAAAAGTTAAACGCAAGGATCCAAAATATTTTCATGCGTGCACAGCTTTATGTAAAATAAATACGTTTACGTATCATTCGATTCAAATTTTAATAGCTTTTACCTGTCTTCCACAAAGTTCGAGTTCACTGCTGTTAGAATGGATTTGATACTACTTTGAGGAATTCATTCATGTATGCTCAGAGCGTGACCATCTCTTTACATATTCTGTAAACTTTATATACGTGCATGTGTAGTGTCTAGCAGTCAAAATCACCCATTCTGACCTGTCATCAGTAGTTATGACACAAACTGGATACTAATAATCAATTTTACGTCATAAATTGTGTTAGGGGTTGGTGCTAGTAGTTTTGCTGCCCCAGGCAATGCTTAAAAACGAGTCCCTCCACTTAATAATAATGATGAGTAAAATGAAAAAGAAAAGGTCAAACACATTCTCATATGCAATTAAAGCTCAAAAAAACAAGCTTTACCACAAATTAGTTTTTTCGCCCCCTTAAGCTTTATGTTCTGATGTTAGGGGAGGAAAGAACGAAGGAAAAGTTCTTACCGAAAATTATTTGAAACTGAAGTCCCCCAAATCCCCCTTTAGGCTAAGTCTATCTAAGTTAGGGAAGAAAAGGCTGGCAACCAGCTTTCCTCCGGAAAATATTCGAAATTGAAAACATAAAAATGGAATTTTAGTAAACTTTAATGATATTATCGAGAATTTTATGTATCGGAGGCTCTCCTCCGGAAAATTGCGGAAATTAACGACCTAAAACTTTAGGGTTGCTTTAAATCAGAACCAGCGTCTGGGCGCCGCTCTCACGGACGGCGGCATTCATCCACCTAGATCCGTCACAGCGTCTTGCAGCACGATAATTTCAAAAAGATTGTATGTCAATACAAACATTTTCATACTTTTTAAAATCATACGCGTACAAGGAATTGAATTCAACCCCCGAGGGTAACTGGGTAACGAACTAAAAACTACTCTTTTAAAAATTTGCCCTTAGTTCTTGCATTGCAGTGCAGACTGCATTCTTTTAGTTTTCCAAACAACACATAGATGTCGCCACTAAAATCAGTTGAAAATAAGAAAAAGGAAAGTGCAAATAGCCCGCAAGATTTTTTTTTTTTTTTTTTTTTCAATTCATGGCTATATTATTAGAAGTAACTTTCAGTTTTTTTTTTTTTTTTTTTGCTTTGATTTTCAATCATTTATATTTGTTAAGATCCATTTGGAAGAAATGGGCACCAGTCGATTTCTTCGTCACATTAAAAAGGTGGCATTTCCATTATCAGGGACGCTCCGAACTTAAATTTTTGGTTGGGCGGAAATTCTCAGTTTTGTCAAGCGGAACTCCAAATTTTGTCGAATGATAAAATAGGGGTACAGTGAAACCTGTGTAAGTTGACCACTTGCGGTGCACTACTCTAGTGATCAACTTAAACAGGTAGTCAACTTACAGAGGTTGATTTATATGATAAGTGCTAATTCCGTGCCTGAAAAAAGCGGTCAACTTAGACAGGTGGCCAACTTCACAGGTTTTACTATGTACAAATAAGTACATTTAATGAAAAGAGACATTCGGACATTTAAAAATTGCAGAGCTGCAATTATGTCCCCAAATTTGCCGAATCGTCAGACGAAATTTACCTATTAAGGACATTTTGGGGAGGTCACAGCGACTTCCCATCGGGGCGCCCTTGTCCATTATGAGTCAATGTTGTGCTGTTTCTCACTTCGTCACTGTCCATCGAACTTGTCAGTAATTAAGTGATACAGATCTGAGAGAATCAAATTGTTATATATATAACCCTGCGAAAAATCATTTTGCATGTCATGTTCTGTACACATTGTTCTTATGACTTTGCTATCATTCATTAATGCATTTCTGTGTAGTTAGTTGACTGTTTTGAAAATATATGTACTTATTTTTCAATAAAATATACATAGACATTTGTCCAGTGATTTCTTTAAATTCATTCTAGAGTGAAGTGAAGTTGTTAAACAATTCAACACAATTTCAAACACATCTCTGATAAGAAAGACACGACTTTGCGCAGTGTGCAGAAAAGAAAAAAAATACAGTGAAACCCCGATTTCACGTTTTTCGAGGGAATGGGTTAAAAAACGGGAAAACGTAAATGCAGGAAGTACGTAGAAAGCATAAATCAAATAAATAGAAAAGGAAGTAAAGGTAGTTTAGATTACTTTTTAAAAGATATATTTATATTTTAGGAAAAGAACATTGTTATACATACCATCTTATATCATTTTGACACGTTTAGTTACGAGTACGGGCCTTTAGATTGAAAGTAGTCTGTAATAGCGAGTTTTTAGTCGTTGAGTTCAAAGTAAATGTTGTTTTCCAGTTATGCGATAGGGGACTGTATATTTTTTCTGAAAGGTGCTGGTAGGTGCGGGGATGTCCATAATTATGCGATATAATTCATTAAACAAGACAATTAACCACATATCATGTTTGTTCCACCGTTTATTGCGTACTTAATAAAAAAACACAGAACGAAAGATGCATGATTTAAAATCGTCTGCAGATAAAAATCGTCTGCGCGTTATTATTTTATTCATTTCAAAGCAAGGCTAAACTAAAACAGCGGAGCTTCAATTAACGTTAAATACAAACGCCAGGATTGAAATACTTTGCAAGTTTTCCCCCTAGTCTTTATGAAAAAGAATATATTTTTTTACTTCTTGTAAGCTCTTTATTGGAAGGAGCAGACTGCTTCCCCGTTCTTCATATTCAACTTCATCGGTGAACGAAAAATCCATAAGGTCTGCTGAGTAACTGCTGGATCTATTTGTATTTTAGATTAGGTGCTAAGGGATTTCTGAGCATAGCAAAACGGCTATTTCGGATATTTGAAAAAACATATCCAAATTCGTCCTCTTCAGTAAGTGTGCTCTTTCGATTCGGGCTTGAATTGAGCCTTTAGCATTGGACTATGGCTAAAATAGAAACCTTTATTTCTGTTGCTGTAACTACTTGTAACTGCGAAAATTGGAACGAGCGTAATCTGATGCAGAAAAACGTTCTTTCTAATGATATAGAATGCTAAGGGGTGAGAGAAATTTTTCAACCCTTAATAGGCAATTTATGTGAAATTTTAATTAAAGAAATTAATTAGAAAAAATTATAAAAAAACTTGCTCGCAATAAAAGCAAAACGTTCCGAGATGCAAAACTCTCTGAAGTTCGAAGTAATTTTGTACCAAATTTCAAAGGCCTTTATACTCCCAAAACATAACCCGCTGTAATGTGTCACCCAGCTGTATAAGTTAGTTCGAGATTTTTATAAGCAATTACAAAATTAATGTGAAAAATATGACACAAGATATGGTTGCAAAGAAAATTTTTGGAATCCGAAAGAGACGTAATTGATGAAATAAAGACTGGTATCCAAATTGCGTTATTTTCATCCCAGGGGGGGGGGGCGGAGTATGAAATACGAAATTGAAATTAATTTCAGAATAACGTTCGCAAAAAGAATGAAAAATTTTGACCTTTTTCTGCCTTTTCACTTATTTTTACTACTAGCAAATATATAAGAGTCATTCCATGTCAAGTGACCTAGAGGTCCCCGTTCGACCATCTCCGATTTGGATGAAATTTTATAGAGGTGCCTTTGAAATTAACCTATGCAAATTTTCAGCTTCCTAGATCTAAATCCCGAGGATCTAGGATCGCCGAAAAATGTGAGCCTAAATGGCGGATCAGCTTTTTGCGCCAAACTACCAAGTTACTCAGTTTACAGAAAATTTTATCACACTGGAAGCCTGAAATTTTAGGGGCTTAAAGTACGATTAGCTGTTAATACATTCAAGTATTTTTGGAAATTTGAGCTCATTAGATTTTTATAGTACGCGTGTAAACTCGTGAAAAAGCGCGGCGGGGAAATCTTTCCCTGGATTTTTGGTTGTCATAATATCTGAACAAAAATAATTCAAAGACTCGTACTTCGTGATTACATTGTAAAAATACTTGTTTTTTAATGGGTTACAGTTTCAGAGCTTAAATATCTGTTTTCTAAAAGATACTGTCATTCAAAGTGGCTATCAAAACCGTTCCAAGTGAAAAATAGCTTATTTTCAAAGCGCTTTATTAGCTCTAGTTTGTCACCTCGCATCTTCTTTTCGTTAATATAAGGAACAGATTTTTTAATTTCTTGAAATTCTGTCTGTCGTAACGAATTGCCATGTTTAAGTTCATATTACGGGAAAATTTATCACACTGGAAGCCTGAAATTTTAGGAGTTCAAAGTACTTTTGGTTGTCAATATGTTCCAGTTTTTTCTGAATTTGAGTTCATTAACTTTTGTGTAGCACAAATGCAAAGTCGCAAGAAAAACGCAGTAGAGAAACTTCTTCCTGGATTTTAGAATGTCACAAATTTTGAACAAAAATAATTCGAAAGCTCTTACTTTGTAATTCTATTGTCAATATACATGCTTTTAAAGGGTTATAAATGCAGAGCGTAAATATTGATTTTCTAAAAGATATTGTCATCCAAAGTGGCTATCATAATCGTTCACATGAAAAATACCCTATTTTTAATGCGCTGTTGCTCAAGTTTGTTCCATTGCATCTTCTTTTCGTTGGTACCACTAGAAAGAAAATATTTTTTCACACAGAAGTATTTTATTTTCTTGTAATATTTTGGCGGCCCCTCAACTTCAAAATATTTTAGCGGCCCTGTGCGGCTGCATAGTTTGTCACTTCCTAAGCACGGCCCTAGCTATGGGGTCTCCTGGACGCAGACCCGCTACAGACAGAATTTCACAATTTCTTTGAAGTTGCTTTTTAAATAAAGACATAAAATTTTACAAAAACCAGAAAGTTTCAAGAAACAAATTTACTGTCTATGGCTTTAAAGCGATTTATATAACAGAGAATATGCAAAGTACAAAGATCAATACTTTTATTGTTAACATAATCTCATAAAGGAACCAGCGGCAGTTTTACTTGTTTGGGGGCCCATCGCAATGAATATTTTTGGGTACTTTGTATACCACTTAGCGTTTCAGAAACAAGTAACTTTCAGGGCCTCTGTCGCAAGGGCCCCTCGCAGTTGCAACATTTGCGTCGTGGTAAATCTGGCACAGGGAGGTAAAATTATCAACTCAATTGGGCATAAATTGTTACATTTATGACCCCCCTCCCCCTTCCATCTGATTTGAGAGTTATATTTACGTAATGACTCTCTCTAAAACCAGAAGCTGGATAAATATGCTTTATCAATGTAAAACCAATAATATTTTTAGCCTGTCCTTAAATGATGCCACGTTTTTCACCCCTTCTCCCCTGTCTCATGTAACTTTATTTTGCACAAACATGTTCCAATAAAAAATGCGTGGTATCACACTTTTAATAGCCCCCTCCCTCCCTCTTGTCACCATTTCATGAGCCTCTCTCTCCCTCAAAGCATGACACAATTTGTGGACAGCCCCTTTGACCTTATTTCGTAACAATAAGGAAGAAGCAAACTCTCTTACAAGCACATATTTTGAATTATATGCGGGAAGGTATACTTTATAACTTTGTAATAATGCTCAAAGTTGAACACCATGCTATTACAAGATGCTTTAAAAATTATAGAAAACAAACAATCGCGAATTATAACGAAACAATGGCTTTAAAGTTGGAGGGGGATAAAATGCAACAATTTAGCCATCAAGAGTTTCTCGCTCCCTTCATTCCATCTCAGTGGAGGCGCGAAAATGTATCCACATAAAGCATGAAAATGATTATTTTTGCAAGAGCGTTTTAGATCTCTTAACGACTTCCATATAATGAGAAAGAATTATAGAAGAACAAAGAAATACCTTTAACTTGGAGTAAACTCTTCACCAAACAACTTTGAAGAAAGTACACGAAGCGCTACGCAAACATAGAAACGAACACGACGAAAGAACAACACGAAGCACAGAAAACGAGCGAAGTAAACAGTCACAGTGAACTGCTAAGCTAAGTGGGAAAATATTCAATTGATGTGAGAACATTAATAAATCTAAACGAGCTGATGTGAGCATCACATGATTTCCTTTTACTCCAATTTAATGTTATTTCCTCATGATTGGCAATTTTAATGTGATTCAATTGTTTACTCTCTAAATATCACCAACAATGACCAAATTGAAACCAAATTTAAAAAAAAAAAAAGAAAAGAAAAAAATCGCCAAATTTGTCGCCAAGTTGGCGACAAAACTTGGCGACCAAAAGACTGGCGATATATCGCCAAGTGTCCTACAAATTATAACACAACTTGAGTTTACATCGAAATTAACAATGACTTCCCCCAAAAAGGGGCAAAAGACCCCTTTAGGAACATCCGAATGCAACCAAAAGGGAAGGTGCACAACTAGACCCCACTAGGAGTCTACGTACCAAATTTCAACTGTCAAGGACATACCGTTTTTAAGTTATACGAGATACATACACACATACGCACATACATACGTACATACGGACGTCACGAGAAAACGCGTTCTTATTAACTCGGGGGTCGTAAAAATGGATATTTTGGGTGTCTGTACGTTCCTAGGCATAGATCCACGTGTGATCGGGTCGGAAAAAAACCTCAACATTCATTCGGGGGTGAGAAAAATGAAAATTAAGGCCGATTTTTGAGTGAAAATTTTGTTGCGAATACAATACTTCCTTTTTTGTAAAAGGAAGTAAAAAGAAATTACTGGTATTTAACGTCAAAAAACATAGAAAACAGCAAATGAACTTGCTGAATTACCAGGTATTACTGGGTTATTCTTCTGCAAGAGCTTGGGAGGTCAGAAGGTAAAATCTTAAGAGCTTTCATATCTTCTTTTACATGTACACTGATCAAAAAAATTAGGGGAGCACATGGTTTTAACAAAATTGAGAAAAACATTATTGCGGAAATTAATTTTCAATAAAGCCTCCAAGTTTTCAGGAAACATAAGTGTAAAACGTAAACTTCGGAAGCAAATCAACGTTTCGGTCGTCGAAAAGCAGAAAAAGGATACGAGGGCAGAAATCGTGATTTAACAGAAGCTCATTTTTTCAGTTGTTTAAAATTAAGCAGGGAACTCCGTGGCTCTGTGGTAGAAGTTTCGTTTTCTAAGCCAAAGGTTGCGTTTTCGATTCGCGCCGGTGCTCTGGGTGTTATTTCCTTCTCTTGTGATGTAAATATATTTTGTGTATGTCCGAAGGCAAGGCGCATTGTACGCGGTCCTCAATGAATGTAAAGCAATAGCTTCTGTATAAATAAATTAAAAAAAAAAAACTGTAATTTTTGCCCCTTAGTCGGAGCTTAGGCTAATCTACAAGAAAATGCCAGACAATTCGTACGAACTCCATAACGAGCTGTTGGAGATATACTTCGAGTTTTCAATGTCATTTTTAATAAAATTGAAATCAGAGAGGAGCTTGACTCAGGCACTTTAAAAGATCATGGGAACTTTAGATAAAACTAAGACACGTCTTTGAAAGGTAGATATTTTATTTCAAATCTTATAATTTCTTTTTCATTTGCAATAACAGACTCATTTGTATACAATGAACACACAACAAATACATATTACAGACAATATGTTTCATTTCAATAAAATCATATCTAACAATAATTAAAAATTAATCTTGCGCACATCGATTCCTGTAGGAATTCAATTTAAGCGAACATATTTCGAGATGAATAAAATTGGACTAGAATGTAGGCATCGAAAATGACCGCTGCAAATAAAAATAGTAATTTGGTGTTGATTTCAAAAAAAGTTTGCTAAATGAAGCAAAGCAGAAAGTATCATGGACGGACCTCCTGTTAAGGAGGGAGGGGGGACTACAAACAACAGCTGGAAATTAAAATCAGCAAGCAATATTTGTAGAAGGTCAAAGTTTGGCTTGATAGTGCTCACTTTTTCTTGGGGAATGGTATTGGCGCTAAGTTGAATCCAATTTAACTCAGCGCAAATACCACAACCTCGCCCTTTCAATTAGTGACCACCAAAACCCTGAACAAGTTCAACTCACTGAAGCCGAGCCCAATGATTTTATGGATTGACAATGGTAATGGATGATGATGGTAATTATTTCCTCAAGCTTTTTTTTTTCAATTTTACTTTTCCTTATTTATTTATTTATTTATTTGCTTTTTTTTTTTTTTTTTGAAGTGATCCCATAGAGTAGTAATAACTTCTAACTAAAAGGGCAAAAATAGATTCTCTCTGTATATCGAACATCTGTTTAAAAAGAAGAGGAATTAAAAACTCTTTCGAAAGCACACAAGCATGAATACAAAAATTCCAAAATTTCTTTAGAAAGGACCAAGGGCACCCACATAGGGGACAAGGGAGGGCTCGAGACCCCCCCCCCCCCCTAGAAATTAGAACTTCCTTGCTTTTAGTACTTTTTTCTTTCAAAAAATGTAAAAACATTTCTTCTCTAGCCATTAAAGAATAAGTTATTAAAAATGTCAAATTTTAATGACTCTAATCTGTCCTGAAATCTGTTTCTATGGGGAAAATATTCTGCTAAACCATGGTTAAAATATCTGCCATATGGTATATATATATATCTGTATATGGTATATATTTGTAAAGGGGGGGGGCCTTTACAGTTTTGCATATGGGTGCCCATGGAAAGTACAGAATGAAGTGCAAGGGATTTCTCAAAATCATTTTTCGTCAGCATTCTGGCAAAAGTCACTAAGTAAAGAGACATGCTAAATTTAAACATTCGTACTAAATATAAAAGATAAAGCAAGTTGTTGGCAGCCGACACGCTAGCAATCTGCTGTTTATTTTACAAACTTAGTTTTGAAGAATGCAGTGATTATTACAGAACAGATGCAAATTTCATCAAATTGTCGCTTCTGACAGTGTTGTGGATCTTACAGGAACGCGTTCAATAAGCTCCCGTAGTGCTGTCAAACATTACAGAAACGATGCTTGAATAAATGCAGCAAGAACGACAGTAAAAAAATTTGCAAAGTGCTAAAAAAGATATGCATAATTTGCAAACGCAAACTCTGTGAGCAAACCAATTTACTGTTTAGCTCGCTAAATCACAAACTGTATCATGAGCGCAGCGGAAAAGATGGGGGTTAATCCAACTAAATCCTTTGTTTTAAGCAACATTGCAGATCTTAGCATGTTAATAAATATGCACAGCTGGACAGTGGACAGCTGTGGCCAACCTTACCGAGGAGAGATATCCGGCCGCGTTGATGAAATATTTTTATGAACTCAGGAGGCTTTTTCTTCGAAACCCACAATATATCAATTTGGACAATCACTTTCATGGTGTGATTACTGAATATGACCTTGAGAATTCAAAGAGCGCGTAGCAGAAAATTATATCTGGAACAGAATGAGGCTTTAAAATACTCTGCCATTTACTGACACCCTTGCTTACCGCCAATCAAAACACTTTCATATTTGTAAATCCTTTTTTCTTTACTGGACTGGATAGAATTCACAATATAAAAGTGATTCGTTTGCGTTTCAATTCTTTTGAATGCTATTAATGCTAAATGTTACGCTGTTCATTCCATTGGTGATACAAGACGATTCACTCCGAAATTTTGAAGGAGAAACACAGGCCTGGCTCCAGGGGTAGGCGACCTAGGCGGCCGCCTAGGGCGGCAGATTTTAGGGGCGGCAAATTTCGAAGTGGGAACATTTAAAAAAAAAAGTATGAATACCTGCTTTAGCGCTATAAGATTCACAGCTTTAATGCTAAAAAAAATAATAATTTAGAGTGTGTGCCATTGCTTGGATATGCAAGACATAGTTTGGAATTTAACTAAAAATTCAATTCAATCTTAGAGGTGGCAAATTGCGTGATTTAAAAATCTTTTGAAAACATTAATTTCTGTTTCAGTTCCATAGGATGCCCTACTTTAATGCTAAAAAAGATAATTTAAAGTGTGTACCAGTGCTTGGATATGCAAAATCCAGTTTGGAATTTAACTAGAAACTCACTTTAATTTTAAGCACTTTACTATTATTTTTATTTCATTAATATATTATTATTATTTATATTGCTATTATTATCATTATTATTCAATGGGGAGGGGGCAGCACATGTTAATATTGCCTAGGGCGGCAAAACCACTAGAGGCGGCCTTGGGGAGACAAAGAAATGAAAGGAAGTAAACCTAAGCCAGACAAAAACTTTTCAAAATATTCAACAAACAAAGGATTAAGTACTCTTCTCGATATTGAGCCCTGTCATTTCTTTTTGCCTGTCTGACAACTAAACACATCCACAGATGGATTTCCGGAAAGGAGCACGATCACTGGTTGAGCTTCTTGAACTCTGCCACCTGCGAGGCAATGTACTCTAGGATGTGTTTTCCGTCCCTGGTGTCCGACGCCAGCTTGTCGGCAACGCATAGGACGTCTCCGCACTCCCGGACGAAGTACTCGATGTCGTCGTCTGTGCACTTGTTGGCCAATTGGGCCAGCCGGGCCCGTTCCGTGCTGAACGCTTCGTCAAGATCGAACAGTTCCAGGGAGGGCTTCTCCACTTCGCGGAACGAGGGAGGAAACACCTGAAACACACGGATTTAGAAATATAAACATAATACAGTCAACTCTCGATAGCTCGAAGTCCCAAGGTAAATCTTCGAGCAATCGGTAGTTCGAGTTATCGGAAGTTTATTTCCCTTTGTTTATGCAAAGTTTTGTATGCACGAAATTTGGACTGCGCGAAGTTTTGTCTACGCGAAGTTTTGTCCACGCGAAGTTTTAGCCGCGAAGTTTTGACCCATTACCCTTAAAAAGTCATTAAGTTTGTATGTAGCAGGTCCAATTTATTTTCTCTTGATTTCAGTTAGTACTGCTTTTAAATGTCTTTTTGTTTTAAAAGCAGATTATGTGAGTCATACAGAAAATTAAGGCTGCTTTTTTCAATTTTTGCCAAAATTATAAATCTCTCAAACGATGATAGTCAGCAATAAAATTGTAGGTCGTCAGCCACGGTGAAAAGGAGCCTAATCCGCTGCTTTTAACTTAATCTTGCAACACTGTTCCCCCTCACACAAGGTGATAAGCAAACTAATGTGTATTAGGCCAAAAAAAAAAACTTTTTTTCTGTTTTTGGTTGCATTTTTTTGCAGCCAAAAGCATAAATGCTTCATGCATGAAATAGAAACGAAACACTCGTAAAAATTTCGACTTAAAGGGAGTACATTCGAGATATAGAGACAACTTTGAATTAAAAACACTAAACTATTTTGGGGCGGAATGAAAACTTCGAGAATCTGGAACATTCGAGTTACAAGGCTTCGAGTTATCAAGAGTCGACTGTATAAGATAAGCAATATAATCGTAGCAAAATTGTTTAAGAGAAAGGGGGTTATGTGAACGCAGCACAGATTCAAATGAGCATGTGCAAAAAGCCACGTAAAAAGAGCACCTGTGAATATGTTACAATTATAAGGCGTAAGAAATACGTAGGAACTGGGGAAACGCAGAGTTGTAACTCGCTAGAGAAGAGAGTGGTTAGTTTTTTGGCTGAAACAAGAGCGATTCTCGGACCAAACTCGCCCGACCATCTTACATTTCTACCATAGATACTTTAAGATACCTTAAGATATACCTGTTACACTTTACATGGACATTTTCACAGCATCACCATTTTGTGCGCTTGTTTCTTCTTTTCTTTCTCAATGTCATAAAGTTTCTGAAATAGCATTCGAAACTTACCGCGGGTTGTAACGGAGCCAGTGGTGTTTCAAATCTTGGCATGATGAGCTTCAGCGGCTCGTGCTTCATATTCAGTTCCTTGTAAGCCCTGCAGAGAAAAAAAAAATATCTGCTATAGTGACTCAAGTTCTAATAACATACTCGCCAACCTCCGAGAAAAAAAATCCGGAAGATATTTTTATCCAGAAGATTTCAACGCAAAATAAAATCAAACAGGACACCTACTCTTTTTACATTTAACAATATATTAGTTATGAATTTCATATCAATTGAATTTACTTTCGTTTAGTAAATATTACTTGTATTGCTTTCTTTAAAAGTTTGGAAATAACGTTTTTTACTCGTACTCATCTTCAAAAACAACGCGACCGCGAAGATGAAGATCGGCGCCGAAATTGTGCCCCTAGTTGCCCGCCGCGACGCTCGCTTCGATTGGATCCTGATGAAGTCATGCGCTGTATCCCTCAGTGAAGTCATAATCTTGCCTCACGTCTTCTTGTGCGATTCTCCTACGGCAACCTCTCCTTGGCTACTTGGCCTAAAACGCGGTGCCGCGTTCCACAAAAGTATCGTTAGCGCCAAAATTGGCAAGATACAATTTTTTTCCTACAAAACATGAAAAATCCGGAAGATTTTGCTCATAATCGGACATGAAAAACCGTAAAACTTCCGGGAAATCCGGAAGAGTTGGCAGACATGTAATAAGATAAGAGAAACATTGCTTTACTCATACTTTAGTAGAACCAAAACATAACACTTCATGTAGTTATTTTATTTTGAAGTTCATGTGCCCCCACTCCCTTTGCCAGGGAAAATCTTTCTCAATATTCTTTTTTTTATTTTTTGACTTATCTCGGAATTGTCTCGTAGGGCTAGATAATCCCCATGAATCCGAATAATATTTCCAAAAACACTTGTGGGTCGCAACTCGCAAAGGAACTCATCCTTCGTAAATCGCAAACAAATTGAATGTGAGCAGGTGAGGCCTCAGCAGCAGAACACAAGTGGCTTTCGCAAAGGTCTTATGACCTTCACAAAACCTGAAGGCTCTTGTATGGCCACTGAAAAACCTGCAGCAGGTGGTTTGGTGGGATCTAAGACCAGGGACGGATACAAGGGAGGGGCGATGGGAGCGATCGCCCCTCCCTTTAGGGACTCTCCACTGGTAATTTTTCGAAAATGAAGTTAAAAAAGCCCAAATTTAGACGAGTTTCATTGATGTTGGGAGAAGGGAGGTTTGAGTTTGGGACCCTATCTGGAACCGTGTCAGAATTAAAATCCGAAACCTTTGTGATCCATATTTTTAAATCAGTATACATAGTAAAAAGACGGTAATAAAAATCAATCGCCCCTCCCTTGAAAAATTTCTGGATCCGTCCTTGTCTAAGGCTGAGTCCGAGAGATTCATTCGGAAATTTTGCTAAGTGCTATGAGTGGATGGCAGGAGTTTTCATTTGTCTGGTAAACTCTATTTTTGCCATGGTGGAAATCTCACTGAAGGTGAGATCCCCACGAGGACTCACACCCTCCTCAACAGCAGACCTAGCCAGGGAGTCGGCTTTTACATCGCCTTTAACTCCGACATGTAAAGGGATAAACTGGGAATGAATAGTGTGTCCGGGGGAAAGTCTGTGAAGAAGATTTAAGACGTCCAGACTAGTCTAATGAATAACAAAACCCCGATTTTAGCGATGCCAAATCGAGGCACGACAATCAGTCAAAATCCAGATATCCTGGTATCTATCCTCCATCTGAACAGCATTCTGCAAGCCCTTCCTTTTAGCAATAAGCTCTGATCTAAACACTGAGTAAAAATCTGGGTTTTTAATTTTGAATTCCAAAGCTCAGGTAGGAGTAGGTATTGTTACAAATTCTGTAAATAGTAATTATTTTTGTGATTAATTTGTCGTAATCAAGCTAAATTTGGTGTTTATTAAATTATCTTTCATCTAAAATTATTGTAGTAACGTAACCTGTAAATAGTTTCTGGTAATGAATATACAGCCCCCGTACATTCGGCTGAAGTATACGGTCCCCTCATTTCTGAATGATAAAATTTGTGAATGGAAAGAAATAAGAAAGTGTAGAAAGGTGTAGGATTTTCTGGAATATCTGAGAAGTTCTCTTTCGATGTCTATAAATAGCCGTGCCGCATGATAAAAAGGCAGTCTCGATTGAGAAGTTGTACTGAGAGTGTATTTAGCTCTGTTTATTGCGCATTTCGCTGTGTTGTTTGGCGTATTTGGATGTAAATACGTGTGTAACAGTTGAGTTTACGGTGTTGATTGATATTTGCTTAATTGCTGATGATTAATTTATCAGTTGTTAACGATCTTTCCTGTACATACTGTAGATAAATCTCCCGTGTTTTTCTCAAGAACTGTGTCGTCCTTTCAAGAAAGTTTGAAGTCGCACCGGATCCGTAACAGTATGTATACCCAACTCCCCAAAACACCAGCATCCCCTCACACTCAAAATTTTATACACACTAAAGCAAAACTCACTAATAAGGCAAGCATTATTTCCGAATATGGTCGAGCAGCACTTAGATAAAGTTACTCACCCCTTTTCCTTCAACACAGACATTGGGTACATTAAATATGCTACTACAGCTACGAGCGAATAAGGGTGGTTAGTTGTTGAAACATATTTGTCACCCCACAGAATTTATTACAAGTTGTTAAAATACATTAAAAGACATTTTGGCGAAATCCCACAATGAAAAAGTTCTGACTACATTTTATGAAATGTATCCTCACTTTTTAACTTTCTTCTAAAAAATTTTATTAAACCCGCTCTAGTGTTTGTAATGTCTAATAAAAATGCGTCTAAAAGCAGAAATTAAAATTTTGAAGCACTGTTTTTGAGTCACTTTCGGATCCTTTGAAAATTTTCAGGGGAAGCTCAAGTCCCCAGGGCATTTTGGGTAATCAGGCCCAGGTGATTCATCATGAGAGAACGGCAAAACGATTTGATATCGAAGGCAAAATAGGAGATTAACAAATGGCTACTCACTTGAGCACTTTGGGCAGCACTCTGTTGTCGAACTGAAAGAGGGAGGCGCGGAACAGCACCGAGGGGTCAGCAGGGATCTCGTCACACTCCTGTAGGCAGCCGAAAGGATTCTCTGCCAGGCGTCCGATCGACGGAATTGTGTGGTAATCCGAGATCTGCAACGCACAGCAACCGCATTGATCCCAGAGTTAGAATGGTTTCAATGCTTACATAAAATCAACATTTCAAATAATGTTAACAAATAACCACTCTCTGACTCTAATGAATATCTATATTGAACATTGAAAACGTACACATAAGCTCAAATTCTCTCATTCAAAAAAAAAAAAAAAAAAAAAAAAATCTCAAGAATTTTTGCTATTTTACAGGAACATAAAATAAGATCTTCCTCAAAATTTCATTAGGAAAGGCTATAGCTTAGAAATGTAAATTTAAATAAGCAATAATAAGATTAACCATTTTAAAACAGGAAATTGATGTTCTTGATCCAATTTTCCCCCTTTGAAGCTTTATAAGAATTTTAATCTTTAACTTGACCTTTTCCACAAGGTCAGCTTAGGAATAAATATGATTTTATCCATTGTAAGTCAAGATGAAAATGTTAGAAATTTTTTTAAATTAATTAATTTCTTTTTGAAAAAAAAAAGGGGAAACATTAATGACTATAAAACATTCGAAATTGTTTTAAAATAGATTTGTTGCATCTTTTTTTCAGCATTTTTTTGGGGGGGGGGGGGAGGGCTGTCAAAGACAAAAGTTTTTTGAAAGGTACGATATACTCTTACTAGCGAAAGCCAAGGCACAAGGATGACAATCTAGGAGGGGAAAAAAACAAACTCGTTGATGCTTTGTTTTGTACCACATTTCATGTTGAAAAAAAAGCAATAATTATTTAGAAGAGAAAACCAGAGGATGTAATAACTGCCATATCACTGTTTTCAGCTTTATTTAATAACAAAATACAACTACCAGAGGGAAATGTGTTGAATGTCTCACATAAAATTAATTTAAAAATCTGGAGGAATGCATCATATACCACAGGGTTCTCGCAAAATTTAGGAAGCACTACAAGCGCGAAAATACCCATCAAACTCTTGATTTATGAGGCATCATATTTATGGTGTCTTCCGCAAAAATAGTTGCTTGAGACTTTCCTTTCACCCGAAATTTGCATCAGTACATGCAGGACATTAACGATGACGTTCTGAAGTTGGCAGCACAAAACTGATCTCTTGTATTCAGTAAATTACCGCCAATTAGCCAGGGCTAAAGCAGAAATACATGAAATACACCGCCAGCTCAGTCATTTCTAGCCGAGGACTGCAGTTTCGTGCTTATTAGCACTCATCAGCCCAGCATAGATGGAAAACCTCTTAAGGAAGCCAAGAGTGCCAAACAAACTGGTAGCTAATATAGAATTAGCGCAGACCAGACGAGTGACCGAAGCAAATAATTGGCCGGTAATTTACTGAATATACCATGCCTTGCCTTCAATCTTCGAGTTGAACCGAACCATTGCTTCGGTCACTCGTCTGGTCTGCGCTAATTCTATATTAGCTACCAGTTTGTTTGGCACTCTTGGCTTCCTTAAGTTGATTTTCCATCTCCAGCTCAGTCACTTTCCTATGCCGGGCTGATGAGTATTAATAAGCACGAAACTGCAGTCCTCGGATGGAAATGACTGAGCTGGCGGTGTATTTCATGATCTCTTGTGCTTGTTGGACTAAATTCAACTATTCTTTCCCCAAACAATTTGACTTTTTCAACATTGACAGCTACCACAATCCAATTTTTATTTAGTTTGATAAAGATTTGTAGCAGTTTTTGATAGCAATACCAAATTTCTCACGACATTTTGGCATTTTCGTTTGAAAACCATTTCATCATTTCATTTTATACTAGGTTCCTTACTTAGTAACCACTTCTAGTGTCTATTTAATTCAATTTTATCGAATTGAATCTTCTGAATTCTATCCCAAAAGTTAGGTAATGATTACGATTTTTTTATATTTTTTTTGATTTTTGAAAGGTCGAAGAGAATGTATTCGAATGAAAACAGCATTTAATTAAATTTTATTGAGAGAAATATCGATGGCAGTACTCTTTGAATTGCTCCGTTTGCAAATCAATGATTTGTCTAGAAATTTTTCCAATACTAAAAACAAATGGTACTTTTCTGTCTTTCATTGCAGTGGCACAGCCAAAGAGAAGGTTTAGAGGTTGAAATCCCCGCTAGAACACTAGGTTTTAACACACATTACCAACACAGGTACAGTAGTTTACACTCATATAAATAAAATTATGACCAAACACCCCAGCAGTGCAGCCAGAACTATCTTCGGGAGGATTTTTTTTTAATTTTTTCAAAACAGTCCTCACATGTGTACAAACTTCTGTACTAGGATTGGAAATAATGTTAAAACCAAGGCTTTTGGAGGGCGTTTTTGCGCCACTGTAAATGGTAATTTTTGGCTCTGCTACTGTTCCAGGGGATCATTAATTTCAGTTAAACTAAAGTTACGTCATAAATTGACGATGGCATCATATCAAACTTTTTCGTCGCCGACGTGGCGATGCATCGTTGCGTTGCAGACAAAAAATTGGCGACAATAAACTAGGATCGTCAAGTTTGACGACTGTGAATTTAGGAATATATGGTCAAGTTGTCGCTCATTCATGCCATCACTTCACATCTGTTTCTACACATCACCCTCAATGGAAAAATACCAAAACAAGTAGCAATGAGATGAAGAAATTTAATTTTTTCAGTATAATCAAAAACAGAAATGTTTTAAAAAAATGTTTCTGATTTTTATATCGCTGACCCGAAGACAAGTATAGTATTTAAAAAAGAAAAAGAAAGAAAACTCACTTCTGGATCCTCGGCATCGATGGCATTGAGCTGCAGCCCGGAGGTGGTTAAATGATTGAAGATGACATTCTGCAACACAATGGGAGATAATATTTTAATGCATTCAATTCACTCTAGGTCAATTAAGTCATTTAATTCAGGAAAATATCCCTACTTAACCTTTTCTAAGGCTGTGAGAAATATACTGCATCAATTTTAACATCTTAACAAATTGTAAACTATTAAACCTCTATTGATGAGGCAAAAATTTGTACGGATTGCACGGAAGAAAGTGGCAGAGAGCCAAAAAAAAAGTGGGGGGCGGGGGGGGGGGGGCGGGGGAGGGCTGTAAACAGATTTTTTTTCAGCTGCAACATCAGTTATTGCTCTTACATCGAATAATATGTAAGCAAATGCTTCTGTCAACGACAAACCAGCAAATAGCCACTCCCCTCCCCCCCCCAAAAAAAAGCTCAAATAACTGAATTTGGTACAGATGTAGTATACACTCATCATTAACATGTTCCATTCTTTATTATTTTAATTATCTAAGAGAAATTTGGCACTGATAAATACTCGGCCATTTCCTGGTTATAAATTAGTTATGTCACATATATTACTATTTCAGAATGTTGAAGATTGTGGATTGAATAAAATTGATCTTCTTTAAGCGATAAAACATACCACTCGGCTTTCAAAAAGCCAAACTGGCTAAAAGTATTCCTCTAGTTAGTAAACTCAAGTTATTGAAAACGTGTGCCAGAGTTGTCAGCAACAAAGACAATCATATGCTATGAATATACAGTCGAACCTCCATATATCGAACTTCCACATATCAAAATTTTCTATATATCGAAATCCCAACAAACTTCTATGTTCATTACATAGAAATATCGTTTCTATATATCGAAAAAGTCTCTACATATCGCGAAATATTTTCGAGACATTTATAGATTTTTTTCCACTTTAGATTGTTTGTCTCATAAAAAATAAAGGTTAGGGGAGAAAATTATGTTTACTAAAGGTTGCTACGAAATTCATAAGGAATCTGGGATTGAGGGGTGTGTAGATAGGTCGTTGTTTCGTTTTGGAGTTCTTAAATTCCCTCAAGTTTATTTCAAATATCTTAGTTGTAACCGGTAACATTGTAAAATCAGTTTCAAGTTAGCCCTTTTGTCTGTTGATTATCATTCCTAGTCTTTTTATCTGCAGTAAAAATCCTTCAAGTTAAGCCGATTGATTTTTTACTTTTCTCGGATCAAGTTGAATTGCAGAAGAATGAAGATGTATGAAGGCTCAAAAATGTAATTTGTGTTATTTTTTTTTTAATTATTAACTTTCATTTAATCCGATGCTCGTATAAATTAGCAACTAGGTTTCATACACGAAAATTGTGATAGGGATGAGCTTTATTTTAATGTTTTAAGATAAAATAAGATAGTTTCTATAGATCGAAGTTTCTATATATAAAATTTTTTTCTGGCAATTTGCTACTTCGATATATAGAGGTTCGACTGTATCACTCCAGTGTGATCAAAAAGTAAAATCAATAACTGTCGGAAGTGTAGAAAACATGACCTACCAAAATTTTTAAGTTTTCTTCGTTGTCGATGTAGGCATCACAAAACATGTGCGTCGAGCCCAAAACCACGATTTTGCCGTTCGAGGTCTGAAACAGAAATAACGATTTTAAAACCAGAAGACCACACAGTTTAATCAAATTGTGCAACCATTGATCAATTAAAACGCACAAAAACGAATACCCACTTGGAACAAGAACTAAACCTTAAATATATTATAGCTAAGAACAGTGGTACCTAACCCTTAAAAGAGGTTAGGTACCGCCAGAGGGCAGCACCTCGAATTAAAGATGAATCTCGCAAACTAGATTACATATAAACTTTAAATACATTTAACTTTTTACTTCCTTTTACAAAAAAGGAAGTATTGTATTCGCGAAAAAAAATTCACTCAAAAATCGACCTTAATTTTCATTTTTCTCACCCCCGAATGAATGTTGAGTCTTTTTTTCGACCCGACCACACGTGGATATATACCTAGAAACCTACAGACACCCGAAATATCCATTTTGACGACCTCCGAGTTAATTACAACGAATTTTTTCGTGACGTCCGTATGTACGTATGTATGTGCGTATGTGTGTATGTATCTCGCATAACTCAAAAACGGTATGTCCTAGAAAGTTGAAATTTGGTACGTAGACTCCTAGTGAGACCTAGTTGTGCACCTTTAATTTTGGTTGCATTCGGATGTTCCTAAGGGGGTCTTTTGCCCCTTTTTGGGGGGAAATCATTGTTAATTTCAATGTAAACTCAAGTGGTGTATAATTAGTCGGACACTTGGCGATATATCGCCAGTCTTTTGGTCGCCAAGTTTGTCGCCAACTTGGCGACAAATTTGGCGAATTTTTTTTAATTTTAAATTTGATTTCAATTTGGCCACTGTTGGTGATATTTAGAGAGTAAACAATTGACTCACATTAAAATTGCCAATAATGGGGAAGTGACATTAAATTGGAGTAAAAGGAAGTCATGTGATGCACACATCAGCTCGTTTCTAGATAGAGTGAGAACGGAAAAGATGGTCAACAAAAGAAGAAAAAAAAAAAGAAAAAGAAAAATTTAGTTTCTTTCAAAATGAAAATACGATTTGATGCGCATTTGTAACAAAATTAAGAGAAAACGCTGTTTCTGCTCGATAATGAAAAAGTATTACGCCTTGAAGTAAAATGCGCATTATGATCGGCACATGAAACCTACAGTTCCATTTTTGAATTCCAATTGGTCTCTTAGCTGCAACCGACGAGCGGACACATTTTATTTTATTTTACCATTTTTAAAAATATTTTTAAGACTGCATTAGGTGGAATTGGCAAATGGCCAATTTAGACGAGTACAGTCTATCTAATTGAGAGCGAAAACAAAAAATTTAATGTTCGTGTTTCGTTCATGTCAATGTAACTCTGTTTAATTTTTAGAGGCTAACACTCATCTACAAAAGCTGGCATCCCTGCAAAACAATAGATAAATGCGTTCATTTCCGCCTGCAAACCGGATATTCGCCTTTCCATCTCATCGATGGTTGGATAATAGCAAGTATCATTTGGTAAATTTCAAAACATGCAAGCACTTATTCTGAATTTCAAGCAACCTCAATGTTAAATCATTAAAAAAAAAAAAAAAAATGAATTTTGACCTCTTGAATTCAAATTATGTTTTTCGCAATCACAAGTGTGTGTGTGTATGTAGGCATGTGTGTTTATGTGTGTGTGGGGGGGTAGGTGTATGTGTGTTTGTCTGTGTGCAGGTATGAGTGTGTGGGTAGTTGTGTGTATGAGTGTTTGTGTGTGGTGGGGAATGTGTATGTGTGTGTAGGTATATGTGTTTGTGTCTGTGTGCAGGTATGAGTGTGATGAGTGTGTGGGTAGTTGTGGGTGTGTATGTAGGTGTCTATATGTATGTGTAGGTGTCTGTATGTATGTGTTTGAGTGTGTGTATGTGTATGTAGGTGTATGTATTTGTGTGTGCGTGTGTGTGTAGTTGTGTATGTATGCGCGTGTGTGTAGCATATAGATGCAACCTGGCCGGTCGACGGTGATGCTGCAGAGGGTGCTGGCGGGAAAATAAAATGATAGTACATCAAAACAGTCAAGTGAGAACAATAAGCAATCGTTATTGCTCAAAAAAAGGTTTTCAGAACGCCTATTCGATTTCCGAGATGTAGACAAGTTGGTCAATAAT
This sequence comes from Uloborus diversus, assembly GCF_026930045.1. Taxonomy (NCBI): domain Eukaryota; kingdom Metazoa; phylum Arthropoda; class Arachnida; order Araneae; family Uloboridae; genus Uloborus; species Uloborus diversus. The sequence continues at coordinate 218,518,791 of NC_072732.1, forward strand.
ACGAACGCCATAAAAGGTGAAAGTCTTCATGAGAACTCTGATCAGCTAGTTAGGGAGTGAAGTATCGTAAGGTATTCTCACCGGATGGCTGTAAAAGGCACAAACAGGACGGTTCAGAGGAAAAGACACACTTCCGCTCGAGAGTACAGCGACAGCAGGTTTGGCCACGTTCAAGGTAGCGCCATAAGGATACAGGAACGACAATGCCCTGTTCAAGAAAAAAAATCAGAATCAGGAAAATGTTCTGATTTCCCTGTTTACACTTCATACTGCTGGTTAGGTCTGGTTTCTTTTTCTTTTCCAATTTTAGACGCATTAGAATTGAAAAAAAAAAAAAAAAATACAATCTGGCCCTAATAATTTGACCTCCGATCGGCTAAGGCTGTTCCAATTGTTGTTGCCGATAACAATTGTTGACCTAATGCCAATCAAAGAATTTCCGCTTTTTCAACCCAAACACAAATGAACGCGTCCAAGGACAAAGATCTTTTTACCGGAACCAGACTATACTCAAAAATACTGAATGAAAAGAAAAGAAATGACTCGAGCAGCACTGACTGGGCGTTGTTGGTGCCAGACGCATTCTTGCCGGGGATGCTCTTTCCCGCGGCCACACTGATGGACCTGTTGAGGACGCCGTTCGACACCAGCACTTCCTTCGGGTGGTGATACTTGTGGTACACAGTCCTCACCACAGCGTCTGCAACGACAAGAGAATTTATCATAGAGACAGACTTGTCTTGTTCTCAGATATTTTAAACAAGTACAGTAGACCCTCGTTTTACGCGGGTTTATTTTACGCGGTTTCGATTATACGCGGTTTAAGATTTGGCACCTTCATTTCATTTTACGCGGATGCGGCAATGCAAACAGATAACATTTTTCCCTCTTTCAAAACCCAAACCCCTAAAGATTGCAGATTACACGAAATAAACTGCATTTTGGCGTGCTAATAATCGAGATTGGGCCACCGGAGACAGTTTATGTAATTGGTTCCAAAGCTCTTTCCAGGAAGTAAAGTTATTAAACTCACCGATTCAGAAATACCTGGAAGAAGAGCTTTTAGGAGTGACAAAGGCGGCCAAAACCAACGAGGATACCGACTTCGGTGACACACAACCAAAAACGTTCCGCATTGAAAATTTTGAGCCATTCCTAGACAATAGAAATGATCCTTCTGATTTGTTAGTGAAGGAAGATTCTATCATGGAAATGACGCAAGTGCTCATGGATGCGTTAATGCTCTGCAAAGAATTACAGAGAAAAATTCTTAATGACTTCCAAAAGACTATCATTGCCAGCTTCTCTTTATAAATAGAAAACGAAATTAGTTTATGTTTTCTTTATGCAGGTTGTGCATAAAAATCGATAAAAGTACACATTAAACTTATTATACAATTAGTCATCACTAGAATGAAGTAGTTTTTCTTATCTACGGAACCAAACCCCTATTTTAACACTAGTATTAGGTCTCAATTTACGCGGTTTCGATTTAAGCGGCATTTCCGTGGAACGTAACCCCCGCGTAAAACGAGGGTCTACTGTAATACATTGAATATGTGCTAACTAAATACAAAGGGAAAAGCAGGGGGATACCCACCGTTGTTGACCATTATCCCCCTCTCCTCCAGGAGAAAGTTGATGTTTGTCTGATAGCTCTTCTCTCCACCCTCGCCCATCGTCACCAAGATGCTGCCACCGCGATCCACGAACTCGCGCAAGTGGTTGATCTGCAAGAGAGTTTATATGCACATAGGAATAATTTTCAACGAGAGCAAATTGCATGAAAATCATAAGATGACCAGAAAAGTGTTTCCATAAAGCACGAAGATTTTACATATAAGAAAGGCAGATTTTTAGTTATCATATGATTTATTTTAATAAAGAACCCGGTAAATTTTTGTATGGTATAGTGTGGTTCCGAAAGTTGACCTCGAAAATGTTTACTCCTCTTTAGGGGGTAATAGGGAAGTGTGATTGAAGCTAAGTTGAATTGGGTTACCTTTGTAGTAGTTTTGTGAAAAAAACTCAAGTTCGCATGAATAACGCTTTCCCCTTGCCCCCCCCCCCCTCCAGAAAAATAACATTATAAGGGTCAAGCTTCAACTTATCTATCATAACACACATGCCAATGATACACATAAACTGCGCCTACCATGTGCGGTCGACTGTGTGAAGATTAAAGACAAAACTGTGGTAAATAAATGAGGGGAGTACCACACTTGGCACCTTTAACGTCATCATGATGTAATTTTGGTATTCAGTTCGGTAAATCACCACGTGGTTGTGGTCAGAAAAGCTGTCGCGTTGATAGCCTAAACGCATCTCTAATACTTAGGCCAGCTCCTTTTTTTCATTTATTATAAATCCTTTTCCACTTCGATCAATGATGTTCCCCATCCAGAAGCCCATTAATTAGTCAATGATTCAATTAGTTTTTGCATCGGAACAGAATTAGACATCTGGGTAAAAGAATAGTTCATACCATAGATTACGAACTTTGGATAAAAGCAGTTTCATGAAATAATGATCAAGTTTGAAAAAAAAAAAGAAAAAAAGAAAAAGGAAAGGAAGAAAAGAAAAAAAAAACGAGAAAGTTTAACAAGGTTTTCAAAACTAATTTGTATTCCATACTGCAATGCTGTTTTATAAGTCTTTGAAATTTCAATCATTAAGTACAGAGCAAACCTCGTTTATACGACTAACTGGGACCAAAGGCAAACCGAATGACCGAAAATCCGGATAATTCGGATAGTTATGGGTTATAAGTAAATTAAAGCAAATCTTTAAAAAAGCAGACTTAGCGTTCGGCCCAGTCGTTTGAATAAAGCACGGTCAATCTAAAGCTTTATCATTATAGTACAGCAGCAGCAGTAGTGTTTGTATTATATCATAATTCATTATACTAGCTATGTAGGAGCTGTAAGTTAAATCAAAATAAAAAGGGAATGTTCGACTTACTTATTGGTACGTTTTTCGCTATCAAAATCTAAAATTATCTAAACGTAAAGGTAATTTTTTAAAGCTACAAATTTTATCCGGATAATCCGGAGATACGGATTAACGAGGTCCAGACAAACGAGGTTCTACTGTATGCCTGAATACTCGTTTGTGCAAGTACAGGCCTAACAAGAGGCCATGTCAGCCTAATCCGAAACTAGGGGCCCGGGCCTTGGGGGAGGGGGGCGGAGACACTGACGAAAAAAAAAAAGAAAGGAAGAAAAAGAAAGAAAGAAAAGAAAGAAAAAAAGAAAAGGGGGAAAATGCTCCGAATAAGCGGAAACGCAAAGATAAAGTCAAATTTACTCTTTTAGTATTTTACAATTATAATAGAGTTAATTATTTTTAAGAAAGTAGTTTTAATTTTTTCCCCCTTCTTTTCTTCTTCCTCTTTCTTTTTTTTGGGGAGGGGGGCGGCGACATAACTGACAAGGGACCCGCCTTGGCTCTCTTTGGCCCTGTTTGCAAGAAGTTCTGAAAGAGTGCATAGAGAGAGTGTAGAACAAGAGTGCATTGGCTCCGCTTGGCAACTTTTTTACATTCTAATTTGGAGGAAACACAAAAATATCGTTAACAAAGCTACCATAAATCTGTTCCTGATGGTTTCATTTAAAATTTGAATGGAACATTTAGTACGACCAGGTTATGTACAAAATTTGGAAATAAGGCAAAAAAAAAAAAAAAAAAAAAAACGAAATGCAATTTTTGTAGACAGTTTACTCACTTCTGTGACGGTGAATTTCTCTCTCGGTCCCGGTAGGACGAAGATTCCCGCCTTCGACAACAACTCTGGCGAGATGTCTCCGTTGTTGCTGTAAATAAATTTTTGTTACACGCATCAGGAAAATCTTGCCAAACAATAGTTTAAAAATCACAGACATCCATCGACAAATTCATGCTTCTCGCTTTGTTGACAAACAACATCATCTTCAAACTAGTATGTTGTGGCCATCACGAAACTTTCTTCTATATTTTTCTTTTTTTTCCTGATCCTTCCCCATGCTTGACAATATGCAGTATTCCCAACAAAAACAAAATTACCCATGCAAAAACTAGACGACCATCCCAATGTCTGAATTATTGCAAAAGCAAAGCAAAGAGCGAAAATTGAAAGTTATTTTAAAAGCCTTGCTTGAATTAATTACAAATATTTTATTTGTTAACAAACATAAGATGGCAACAGTTAAAAATTTTAAATCATTGAGATAATATTTCCGATCATTTCCATACAATTAAAATCACGAGAAATACGCAGATGACAATCTATTACGATTTATCTTTCTTATTGTTGCATTATTAAAGCTATTTTAATTCGCAAAAAAAAAAAAAAAAAAAAAAATCAACACCTCTTGGAGCGATTGGCGTCAAAATTGAACCAAAGCCTCTTTACATATGGATTCACATATATTCCAAATTTCAACCAGAACGTAGCATTACTTCTTGAGATAGGGCACTCACAATAGAAAAAAAGAACGGGTGATTGCGCTACCCCCTTTTTAGCTGTTGACACCAAAATAAAGTCAGCTTTTATACCCATTAAGGGCTACTTGCCGATAATTTTTTCTTTTATTCCGTTCATTATTTCTTGAGATACAGCAGTCACAATTGACGACAAAAAACGTTCTATAGCTCAACCCCCGTTTGAGTTATTGACACCAAAATTGAATCAGCACCTGTTCCTGTTAATGGCAACATATGGACCAAATTTTGTTTGACTCCGCCAGTTACTTCCTGAGGAATAGCAAGCACGCGTAACTCAAAAAACGTCCCATTGCTCCACACCTCTTGGAGGAATTCGTGCCAAAAACCAATGGGCACAAGTTCGCATAGGGACACATATGTGTACCAAATTTCGTTCGATTTCATGCGGTAGTTTTTGCTGTAGAGCGGCCACAAAAAACTGGTCACACACAGACGTGACACACACACATACACACACACACACACACATACACACAGACAGACAGACATTTTCCAAAAATAGTCGAAATGGACTTAGCACACCTCAAAACGTTCAAATCCGTCAAAATTCGAAAATTTGCACGAATCCAATACTTTCTTCTCTATATTAGATATAGAAGAAAGTAAAAAATATTGAATTTTGGAGAACGTAATCTCAGCACTTGAAAAACTTTTCCATTTGATACCAGATAGTGAGAAATGAGCATCAAGTTTCGTACTGTTAAAATAGCGTAAACATTCATTTTATATTCCCTTAGTATTAAAAGTACAAAGTCAAGCAGCGATTGTAATTTCAGCCGAGTAGGGCTGAATACATCTGTAGAGGCCCCCTTGAACAATACAATCAAAGGAATCTCATACCAATTTGTCTTCACATTATGCTATAGAAGATATGGAATAGGATACGCTGAAGGTGTAGGCTAGTTCAACAAAATTGTAAATGGTAATAATTTGATAGCAAAAGTTACATCGTTCTACACCTTATATCTGAACCTCAGAGCCAGAGGGACCTAAGTCCAAAAATTGCGATTTTCTGTAATTTACTAGTGCATTGCATGTAGAAGTTTATCCCGCATCAAGCCATGTGTGTGTGTGTGTGTGAACGCAATTTTAAAAAAAAATTCTTCTCAATTTATTACCAAGGTTGAAAAAGCACGCGTCCCATCCTTTGCATGCGACAGAAAAAAGCTTTTCCTTTCTACTGCAAAATTGTCATACTATGACTTACGTTCCTCTGGCTCTGGGGTACAGATATATTGCTTTCGTTATCAGCCAGCACAATAAACCAATTAAAATTAGGTGTTATTTTTCTTTCAGTATTATTATTGATAAGCAAGAGATCCTTTAGGCCAAGTTGCATAGTCCTAACAGTATAACAGGCTCTGGCTGGAACAAAAGTACTTGCTTCTTTTAAAGAAAAATTACCGTTTTCACACTAAAACAACTGCAAAAGAAGCAAATCCAAATAAAATTATTTTGTGGTTGGATAGTTGGGAATGTAATTTATTTCGACAACAAAATAAGAAAGTAAAAGTTGTAGAATAACTAATTCGCAACTCCAACAAACTATAGTAGGGGGCACTGCAGCCACCCTCTAATGGCGAATGAAAAAGGTAAAACAAACGCATGCCGTAGCGTAGAAAATGCTAATAAGCCTTGTAATTTTTGTTTGTTGGCATGATTTTTTTTTATTCATTTTAAATTTATTTTTTGAAGTCTTGTGGATATTCCGGCCCACGTAGAAAGAAATGAGAATTCAAGAAGCATTGCTAAATGTCAGAAATTAACGTAAATTACGTAGTTCTTACTTCTAAGCAGCCATTTCCACGATGTTGAATTCGATTTTTATCAATTCTTGATGGAAACACATTTTCATTGTGGCCATAAGATTCACAAGAATAACATTTAATGCTAGATAATTTAATTATATGACATTACAATTGGTTATCAAAAGAGGAAGATGATTCTTCTTTGTCTTGTTCGGGTAGAGCTAATTGTTTTACATTTGTAGCTGAGTTACTTCGCAAATTGCCGAATCGGTTAATTTTAGTTTTTTCTGTTTCGTATATTTCTCATTTCTAAATTATGATTTAATTCCGTCATGCTATGCAAATCATCAATAGAATTCTCACAAATATATGGTGGTAGTTTTCTTTTTAATTTATCCTCCATTATTTCTTTAAACTTGTCGAATTCTGTAATCTTTCTACCATTTTAATCCAACTACGATAAAAAAAAAATAAATAAATAAATAAAAATGGTTTAACTGACATGCGAAACCTCTACAAGGGTTCTTTGCTCGCACAATACTAAAACTATAACCCTAAACAACTTTTTGGCGAAACTCTCCAGCTGATAATGTAAGTAATAAAGTAAAGTTGGCGTACTATTTCGGCGATGAAAATTCTCAGCTTTTGTTTTTGCTAGTTCAAATTCTAAACGTTCTTTCTCGGTGAAACATTTTTCATTTCGTTCTATGATAATATATTCAACAAAATATTTTGCATACTGTCCATTCCAACTAAATGCTCCAGTAAAATAAGGTTAGTTAAGTTAATTATTTTCAAACTAGGCGGAGATGAAAGCCATAACTCTTCTGCTAATGTTATCAAATCCTTTTTTCGAGCGAAAGATTTCAAAAAAAAAAAAAAAAACACAAAAATTCTTACAAATTCACATAAAACAATAAAAAATTTTACTTGGTATAACGTTATCCTCTTTCAAAAAAAAAAAAAAAAAAAAACTTCGAACAGACGAGCATATTCGTTGTTAATTTCATGCAAATGCGAAGTTTATTAATCCAACGTTTTCTTGTGCTTACGCTTTCTCCATTTACGACAATCAACTCACTTTTTAGAGGGAAATAATGAAAACTAACATTATTTTGAGAAGCTCGAGAATACCATTAAGGGAACGAAACAATTCCTGTTGTTGAAAGCAATCTAAAAGACATCGAATGCGTCAATGAATACTCATAACAAACTAAACAGACACACGTGGAACGCAATGTTTTACCCTTTTCTGTAATTTTGTAAATCACCGCAAGGTAGCGTATTCGAGCGCTGGAGTTGCGAATTACACATCACTTAAAAAGCATACATCGCTCTAGAATTGTACATTACTCTCATTAAATATACAGTACCCGCCACTAATAAAATCACTGGATTATAAAATCAGCCGCTTTTTAAAATCAAATATGGAAGAACAGAATCATTGCAATACCAAAACATGTTAAAATCATCCTTTAATAAAATCACTCTCGCCGTTTTATAAAATCAAACTTTTGGACATCATACTTAAAAATTGTTAAAGACACACCTAAGAAGTGAAGGAATCGGTCTCAGAAGATGAGAAAATCTCACGAGTCAAATTTGCCTCTTCAATAGATGTCAGAAAAGCGCTTGGTAATGTACGATGCGCTTTAGAACAAAGAGGAAAATATTATGTTGAACGTTACAAAACACTTTGTTAACTCTCAAACGATATTGAATCTTTGCTCTCCCAATTCTGTTAAGCACACAACAATACGCCTATATTTTAAGATCCTTATGCAAATAATTAAAAAAAATGTACCTCATGTTTAGTTAAAATGATAACAGTATTCTGAAATACTTAAAGCAGAAGTAAATAAAGTAATCCAATTCATTTTTAGAGTATTTAAATTTCCATTTTTTTTTGAATGCCGGTTAATAAAATCAGCCGTTTTATAAAATCAAATGTCCACAGAACGAATGTGATTTTAATAAGCGGCGGGCACTGTACTGCCAAAGGAAGAGCAGCATTTGAAAATTTCTCTTTTTCTTTGCTCTTTTGTCATCTGTCGTACTTTAGCTTATTGCACAAACTTGCTTGCTTGGTTTCCACTGAAAATAAAACACGGGTAAAAAAAATCAAATTCCAACATTTACCTATTGTTAGCATTAGCATAAAATGCAAAATGCGTTTCTTCGAATGTCTCAAAAATTCATTTCTGCAAATGCTGCCGTTTACCAGCGTAAGGCAGAAGGAAGTATAATATCTGCTATAGAGCGTCGAATGCTTTAAGCACCAGTCCAATTTGAAAAGATTGATGAGAACGTAACTATTAAAAGAACTTGCTGAAAAAAAAAAAAATCAACCTCATGTGCAGAAGAGTAGGGTAATAATGCCGGTTCTGCCCCAAGAGGCGGCTCTGCGGCTATGAGCCGCCTCCCAATCCCTCCGCCTCCCTGATGCCGCCTCCCAATCCCTGCGCCTCCCCCAGCCGTTCCCTCCCTCGCCGCGTGAGTTGAGTTGTCCGTGAAAGATTACGAGGTTTCTGGTTGTCATGACAACCAGAGTTTTGGGATGGCAACACTTCGTAGAAGTTTTCGGATGGCAACACTTGTTTTTCGTAACCTTTTACGAGCTTTGTGATGGCAACACTCAACGTTTCGGATGTGAATATTTTTACGCGAACTTTGAAGATTTTATTTTTGCAATGCTCCTGGCGCCATCTATTGAGAGGTTGATTTTTTATTTCCGAACTTTGAATAATTTCGACGAATGGTTGTCAAGACAACCAAAGTTTCGCGAATTTAATTATTTTTATTTTTACAGAGTGTTGAAGTTGGGAATCGAACACCCAAACTTTGAGTTAGCAAAAACGTATGCTAACCACTATGCTATATTTTTCATTACTCTTTCAGTCTTAATGTGAATCTGTACCATGACAACGAATATTACAATTAAATTAATTTTAAAACCATCAGTTAATTTACTCTTTAGTACTAATCATGGCATATCATTAACTGAATTTCAGCTCATAATTGAAACTATCATCATTATTATTATTTTTCATAATAACAAAGTTTTCACTTAAGTAAAGATTTATTTAAATACAACCCATTCGAGATTTTAGATTTGGTTCAATGCTTTGTGGACTTGAAATATATTTTAAACTTTGATTTTCTTTTTCATGCATTTCAAACTTTATCATTTTTATTTTTTCTAACTTGTTAAATTTTCTTAACTAATTTCATTTTTCTTTGTCAAATTTACAAATATTTTTTCTAACTTGTAAAAATTTCGAAGAAATAATTTTCTTAACTAATTTTTTTTTGACTTTCATACAACAAAATATTTTTTCTTACTTGTTAAATTTTCAAAGAAATAATTAACTTAAATATTCTTTCACACATTTTGAACTTTAACGTTTTTTCCTGTCATTTAGCACTTTGATTTTTTTTTTTTCACTATTTTAGCGTTTTTCAATTATTTTCAGTCTTTAACTATTTTCTTAACTTTTTAGTCTTTAACTAATTTCAAGCATTTCAGACTTAGATTATTTTTTCGTGATTTCGATTTTTTTTTTTTAGTATATTTTAGAGTTTGATCATTTTCTCGCTTGTTTTTACTTTATCGTTTTTTTTTTTTTTCCCGATATTTTTAAACTTAGAAATTTTTCACAAGTAGTGACAGGAATCGAACCTTCAAATTTTTCAAAACGTTATCATGTCTTCAATTTTTGCAATCATGTCAAACTTGCAATCAATTTACTCGTAGTAGTAATTAACACTTATCATTAACAAATTTTCTCAGATTTTAAAAAAATCAACTTAATTAATTTTTTCCAGTAAGCAAATTGCGCACTCAAGTTACATTCCAACACTGCATATATGTTTCAAGAGTTTCATTGAATTTATCACATTCCATTTAATTAACTCTAATAATTACTTTTTCATTAATACTTAACTTAATCATTTTATCATACATTTATTCCAGTTACAAAATTATGCTTAAAAGTTATTTATTTTTCTTAGCACAAGAGATTTTAACATGTTCCTACTAAAATGCTTTTCACTCTAGTTTGAGTTTACTAAAATAGCAACTCATTTACGATTTAGATTCATTTAATCGTCTTTGATTCTTTTTTCATTGTTAATATTTTAAATTATCACATACGTTATTATTTTTATACATTTATCCATTTAATTTTCGAAAATCTACAATCAATTTACTTTTCGTATTAATTAACACTTATCACTATCAAATATTTTCATGAATTTTAAAAAATTATCTTCTTAAATAATTTTTTACTGTAACCAAATTTCCCACTCAAGTTATATTTTATCACTACATATGCTTTTCATGAGTTTCACTTAATTTATCGCATTTCATTTAATTAACTCTAATAATTATTTTTTATCATCGATATTTAAGTTAATCATATTTTCCTTTCTTTATTTTTTTTTTCATGCAAACACTCTTGATGGAATAAAACAAAATTTTCAACTTTCATGAATTAAATCCCCTCTGAATATTTTATTTTACTTTACCATACTTTACTATTTTACTTACTGCGTTTTACTATTTATCATTCATTACAGCTTTTCCAAAATATTACTTTACAACCAACCAATTTCATTAACAGAATTTTCATTACAATTTATAAATTTCACTTTTATTTAATTATTTTTACCTACGGTAAAATAAAACACATAACACAAAAATGTTAAACATCAATGAAGTACCCAAGAAATGTTAAAATTATAAGTCGAGTATCAAAACTTCATGTCAGCAAATTTTAAAAATAGACTTACCGAAAAATAACTTCTACTGAAATTCATTTCAAAACTTGGAATCAATTTACTCTTAGCATTAATAAACACTTATCATTAAGAAATTTTCATGGATTTTAAAAATCAACTTATTTAATTTTTTTCCAGTAAGCAAATTTCGCACTCAAGTTACATTTCATCACTTTATATGCTTTTCAAGAGTTTCATTTAATTTATCACATTTTATTTAATCAACTCTATTAATTATTTTTTTGATTAGTATTTAACTTAGTCATTTTATCGCATAGTGTTTTACTTTATTATTATTTTTTTTTTTCATACAAGCACTCTTGTTAGAATAAAACAAAATTTTCAACCTTCATGAATTAGAATCACTTTGGCTATTTCATTTTCCCAATAATATTTTACTTTAACAACTAATTTCTTTAACAAAATCGATATCATTTATTTTAGTCTTTATCCTTTTCGAACGATACATTCAAATGGACAGCTATACGTTAAATTAAGAAACTTAATCTAAATTTTGACAAATTAAGTTATAGCTAAATACTGACTAAAATTAAGTACAAAAGACTAACCTTTTTGGGGTGAAATCCCTCAAGTACCAGCTATCGCGAAGTTATTTAAAAACAGTGAATGAAATTGTAATAAGTGGATTGTTAATTATAACTCAATCTCACAAAATTACAATTACATGCATGTTTTATTTGAAATCGCTGCATACGGCTGGCTGCCCATCGTCGATTTGCAGAACGCATGCCGTGATATCGCAAATCAACTCGGCTGTTGAAAGAAACTACCGTAATCCCACAGCACTTCGGATCGTCCACACACACGCATCGAGGCGAATTGAGAAAATGACTTTATCAATATTGCTATCTACCCCTTTACCGATAACAGATAACAAACCCCACGTGCTAGTATTATTCACCACCTGGCCTACGTCTTTCAAGTGATGTCACTGTTTCTGACCAATTAAAATTAGTTCACGTTTCTCAAATATCAAGCACATAGATCGGCAATAGCCTGATGTCAGGTTTTTCCAAACAAAATTTTAGATTTTAATTCGTAGTTTCGAATTAATTTCTTTTTCATTTCAAACTTATAAAAAAAAATTTCCAGCTTGTAAGAATATTTCTTTCAAAAACAGATTTTTGATTCAAAACAGTATTTTTTCAAACTTGTAATATTTTTCTACTTAGAAAATGAAATCAAAAATTTTTGTTTTCTTTAATCATATAAAATGTTTTTAAGAAATAATTTCTCAAACTTGTAATATTTTTCCACTAATTAAAAAAAAATCAATTTTTTTTTTCAATCATATAAAAATAAATTTTTAATCTTACAACAGTAAATTTTTCCGCAAAAATATTTTTTTCAAATCAAAATAATAATAATATTTTTGTAACATATTGTTTTTTTTCCTTTCAATCTTTTTTTTTTTTTTTTTCAAAAATTTTCAAACTTACGAAATAAAATTTTTTCAACTGAATCTTCAAACGAAATGCTTTAATTAAATTTAAAACTCAATATCACTTTACTCTTAGTATTAATAACCAATAGCACTTAACCATTTACTCTTTGCACTCTAAGTATTAATTAACACACACGCATTAGAAATAATAATAATAATGTTTAAGATACTTACAAATCACTTACTCAAGCTTTCAAATATCCATCTAGCATGTTATTGTTCATTCGTGTGAGGGAACTTGTAATAAAACTTTACTTATCAACCGAAATTATAAGCGAAAATATCGCATTTTTTAGCACTTAATATAATCCTACAATTAACAAATTGGTTTTAACTTTGAATTTAAGAAAAATAAAAACTATTACACACTTAGTAACATATCTATCGATGTATATTATTTCATGACAAATCACAAATAGGTGAGGATCTTTTATCGATCATGTGACCAACTAAGTTAAGAAAGAGCGTTCTTATCTCATATGAGAATTTATAAGTCTTTAATATTTCTCTTTAATGTAAGTGTATTGATACGTACGAGTTTGTGTATGTGAATATAACTGTGTATTGTTTTCAAACCATTGTCATGTTTAAGCTTTACGGTTCTAATTTTGACTTTCCACTTAGCATTATTTGAAGTCCTTCGCATGCATTAAACTATAGAAATATTACAAAAATTATATTTTCATTCAGTCTTAATTACAAAACCATACAATAAGATGAAGACAACACCGATAGTATAAAGATTACTTACAATAAAGTGCATATAAAAAATATATGTAAGAGTGATTTCAAAGTATAATCCATCAACCATATTCAACAACTCAATCAAAACACAAGTCTCTTTTAAAATGATAAACACAATTTATTCACACACACAGTAAAAGACAATTAAAAAAACTTTCATCTTTAAGTAAAACTCTTCAAAACTTTCAAGCGTATTTTTAACATCGATTGCATCAAATAAATCAGACACATGACATTTTAAACATGGACTATCAACATTCAAAGCAGCGAAGTCACGAGTCAAGTTTTCCCAATTAACATTAAAAAGAGCCCGTTCGAAAAAAAAGTGTCGAACTTTCGACCCCTTGTTAATGATTCACATTCATGCACTCTCATGTAAAAAATGAATCCATTTTTACAATCCACACATTCTTTTTTAGAAAGGTAGTTTATGTTGCATATGAGCTCATCAAATAGTCACTTACGTAGAGAATCAGCCAGTTTACGAACTTCTTGTGATGTATATGTGCTGATTTTATCACATCGACAATCACAGGGATATTTTTTCTCAATTTCCGAAAGGATGTACTCTTTTAGAGTATAAGTCATAAGTTTGTCTTTGACACTACGTGAGATACAAGGGGATGCGTAGCACAATTTGTCAATCTGGCTTTCCAAAAGTAGAACTCTATCAGGCATCAACTGGAACACTTCTCGTTTCAGTTTGAACAATCTTTGCACACTAACACAGATGTTACCATTCGCACTCGACTCTCCTTTTTTATAACAAAAGCGAAATCACGGTCTTCGATTAATTTTTGATTTACATTTTTACGTAGGCTTGAAATAAGTGATCTCCACACATCTGGTTCTAAGGAAATACCATCCATAGTTGGTCGAAAAATACCATCTTTCCCACACGTATATCTTCTAATATGCACGCGTGTACGTTTCCGAAAAGTATTCACCTAAAGTGAAAATACAATCACCCAAGTGTATCATATCATCAGGCTGTGGAGAAGCCTCAATGTTCATTTTCATGTTCGTTGCATCCCATCTGTTCATCTTCAGGCTTCAAAGTTTCAGAATGATTTTCACCAGCGTTAGTCATTCTTAACTCTCATAGGATTAGGAGTCACAATACTAAAACAACTTCCTGTGAACTTAAAAAATAAATCAAACTAGGTTTTAACACTAGCTGGTGAAGAAAAATCCTAAGTACATAGAATAAAATTTCACGATCTCTTTCAAAGCTCAGAATCACCCTGAAAATGATTCTCCAAACATCCACTATAAACCAATGAATATTCACTTTAACCAATGAGAAGTGTACATAAATCTCTTGCTACTGACGTCATAGAATATCACATGAACTTTTGAGCAGAATTGAGTTGTTTTACACAGTATTCAGATTTTTAGAAAATGCCAACACTTTGACTTCCAAATTCATCCTGACCTACTACGAGTAATTTTAAGATGGTAGCAGGTTTTCACATCACATCGAATGCCGATGACGTTTTCGCATCTCACGCATGACATGATCAATCACGTGTAATTGATCATGTCAATTTGCATGAGATGCGAAACCGTCATCGGCATTCGATGTGATGTGAAAACCTGCTACCATCTTAAAATTACTCGTAGTAGGTCAGGATGAATTTGGAAGTCAAAGTGTTGGCATTTTCTAAAAATCTGAATACTGTGTAAAACAACTCAATTCTGCTCAAAAGTTCATGTGATATTCTATGACGTCAGTAGCAAGAGATTTATGTACACTTCTCATTGGTTAAAGTGAATATTCATTGGTTTATAGTGGATGTTTGGAGAATCATTTTCAGGGTGATTCTGAGCTTTGAAAGAGATCGTGAAATTTTATTCTATGTACTTAGGATTTTTCTTCACCAGCTAGTGTTAAAACCTAGTTTGATTTATTTTTTAAGTTCACAGGAAGTTGTTTTAGTATTGTGACTCCTAATCCTATGAGAGTTAAGAATGACTAACGCTGGTGAAAATCATTCTGAAACTTTGAAGCCTGAAGATGAACAGATGGGATGCAACGAACATGAAAATGAACATTGAGGCTTCTCCACAGCCTGATGATATGATACACTTGGGTGATTGTATTTTCACTTTAGGTGAATACTTTTCGGAAACGTACACGCGTGCATATTAGAAGATATACGTGTGGGAAAGATGGTATTTTTCGACCAACTATGGATGGTATTTCCTTAGAACCAGATGTGTGGAGATCACTTATTTCAAGCCTACGTAAAAATGTAAATCAAAAATTAATCGAAGACCGTGATTTCGCTTTTGTTATAAAAAAGGAGAGTCGAGTGCGAATGGTAACATCTGTGTTAGTGTGCAAAGATTGTTCAAACTGAAACGAGAAGTGTTCCAGTTGATGCCTGATAGAGTTCTACTTTTGGAAAGCCAGATTGACAAATTGTGCTACGCATCCCCTTGTATCTCACGTAGTGTCAAAGACAAACTTATGACTTATACTCTAAAAGAGTACATCCTTTCGGAAATTGAGAAAAAATATCCCTGTGATTGTCGATGTGATAAAATCAGCACATATACATCACAAGAAGTTCGTAAACTGGCTGATTCTCTACGTAAGTGACTATTTGATGAGCTCATATGCAACATAAACTACCTTTCTAAAAAAGAATGTGTGGATTGTAAAAATGGATTCATTTTTTACATGAGAGTGCATGAATGTGAATCATTAACAAGGGGTCGAAAGTTCGACACTTTTTTTTCGAACGGGCTCTTTTTAATGTTAATTGGGAAAACTTGACTCGTGACTTCGCTGCTTTGAATGTTGATAGTCCATGTTTAAAATGTCATGTGTCTGATTTATTTGATGCAATCGATGTTAAAAATACGCTTGAAAGTTTTGAAGAGTTTTACTTAAAGATGAAAGTTTTTTTAATTGTCTTTTACTGTGTGTGTGAATAAATTGTGTTTATCATTTTAAAAGAGACTTGTGTTTTGATTGAGTTGTTGAATATGGTTGATGGATTATACTTTGAAATCACTCTTACATATATTTTTTATATGCACTTTATTGTAAGTAATCTTTATACTATCGGTGTTGTCTTCATCTTATTGTATGGTTTTGTAATTAAGACTGAATGAAAATATAATTTTTGTAATATTTCTATAGTTTAATGCATGCGAAGGACTTCAAATAATGCTAAGTGGAAAGTCAAAATTAGAACCGTAAAGCTTAAACATGACAATGGTTTGAAAACAATACACAGTTATATTCACATACACAAACTCGTACGTATCAATACACTTACATTAAAGAGAAATATTAAAGACTTATAAATTCTCATATGAGATAAGAACGCTCTTTCTTAACTTAGTTGGTCACATGATCGATAAAAGATCCTCACCTATTTGTGATTTGTCATGAAATAATATACATCGATAGATATGTTACTAAGTGTGTAATAGTTTTTATTTTTCTTAAATTCAAAGTTAAAACCAATTTGTTAATTGTAGGATTATATTAAGTGCTAAAAAATGCGATATTTTCGCTTATAATTTCGGTTGATAAGTAAAGTTTTATTACAAGTTCCCTCACACGAATGAACAATAACATGCTAGATGGATATTTGAAAGCTTGAGTAAGTGATTTGTAAGTATCTTAAACATTATTATTATTATTTCTAATGCGTGTGTGTTAATTAATACTTAGAGTGCAAAGAGTAAATGGTTAAGTGCTATTGGTTATTAATACTAAGAGTAAAGTGATATTGAGTTTTAAATTTAATTAAAGCATTTCGTTTGAAGATTCAGTTGAAAAAATTTTATTTCGTAAGTTTGAAAATTTTTGAAAAAAAAAAAAAAAGATTGAAAGGAAAAAAAACAATATGTTACAAAAATATTATTATTATTTTGATTTGAAAAAAATATTTTTGCGGAAAAATTTACTGTTGTAAGATTAAAAATTTATTTTTATATGATTGAAAAAAAAAATTGATTTTTTTTTAATTAGTGGAAAAATATTACAAGTTTGAGAAATTATTTCTTAAAAACATTTTATATGATTAAAGAAAACAAAAATTTTTGATTTCATTTTCTAAGTAGAAAAATATTACAAGTTTGAAAAAATACTGTTTTGAATCAAAAATCTGTTTTTGAAAGAAATATTCTTACAAGCTGGAAATTTTTTTTTATAAGTTTGAAATGAAAAAGAAATTAATTCGAAACTACGAATTAAAATCTAAAATTTTGTTTGGAAAAACCTGACATCAGGCTATTGCCGATCTATGTGCTTGATATTTGAGAAACGTGAACTAATTTTAATTGGTCAGAAACAGTGACATCACTTGAAAGACGTAGGCCAGGTGGTGAATAATACTAGCACGTGGGGTTTGTTATCTGTTATCGGTAAAGGGGTAGATAGCAATATTGATAAAGTCATTTTCTCAATTCGCCTCGATGCGTGTGTGTGGACGATCCGAAGTGCTGTGGGATTACGGTAGTTTCTTTCAACAGCCGAGTTGATTTGCGATATCACGGCATGCGTTCTGCAAATCGACGATGGGCAGCCAGCCGTATGCAGCGATTTCAAATAAAACATGCATGTAATTGTAATTTTGTGAGATTGAGTTATAATTAACAATCCACTTATTACAATTTCATTCACTGTTTTTAAATAACTTCGCGATAGCTGGTACTTGAGGGATTTCACCCCAAAAAGGTTAGTCTTTTGTACTTAATTTTAGTCAGTATTTAGCTATAACTTAATTTGTCAAAATTTAGATTAAGTTTCTTAATTTAACGTATAGCTGTCCATTTGAATGTATCGTTCGAAAAGGATAAAGACTAAAATAAATGATATCGATTTTGTTAAAGAAATTAGTTGTTAAAGTAAAATATTATTGGGAAAATGAAATAGCCAAAGTGATTCTAATTCATGAAGGTTGAAAATTTTGTTTTATTCTAACAAGAGTGCTTGTATGAAAAAAAAAAAAAAATAATAAAGTAAAACACTATGCGATAAAATGACTAAGTTAAATACTAATCAAAAAAATAATTAATAGAGTTGATTAAATAAAATGTGATAAATTAAATGAAACTCTTGAAAAGCATATAAAGTGATGAAATGTAACTTGAGTGCGAAATTTGCTTACTGGAAAAAAATTAAATAAGTTGATTTTTAAAATCCATGAAAATTTCTTAATGATAAGTGTTTATTAATGCTAAGAGTAAATTGATTCCAAGTTTTGAAATGAATTTCAGTAGAAGTTATTTTTCGGTAAGTCTATTTTTAAAATTTGCTGACATGAAGTTTTGATACTCGACTTATAATTTTAACATTTCTTGGGTACTTCATTGATGTTTAACATTTTTGTGTTATGTGTTTTATTTTACCGTAGGTAAAAATAATTAAATAAAAGTGAAATTTATAAATTGTAATGAAAATTCTGTTAATGAAATTGGTTGGTTGTAAAGTAATATTTTGGAAAAGCTGTAATGAATGATAAATAGTAAAACGCAGTAAGTAAAATAGTAAAGTATGGTAAAGTAAAATAAAATATTCAGAGGGGATTTAATTCATGAAAGTTGAAAATTTTGTTTTATTCCATCAAGAGTGTTTGCATGAAAAAAAAAATAAAGAAAGGAAAATATGATTAACTTAAATATCGATGATAAAAAATAATTATTAGAGTTAATTAAATGAAATGCGATAAATTAAGTGAAACTCATGAAAAGCATATGTAGTGATAAAATATAACTTGAGTGGGAAATTTGGTTACAGTAAAAAATTATTTAAGAAGATAATTTTTTAAAATTCATGAAAATATTTGATAGTGATAAGTGTTAATTAATACGAAAAGTAAATTGATTGTAGATTTTCGAAAATTAAATGGATAAATGTATAAAAATAATAACGTATGTGATAATTTAAAATATTAACAATGAAAAAAGAATCAAAGACGATTAAATGAATCTAAATCGTAAATGAGTTGCTATTTTAGTAAACTCAAACTAGAGTGAAAAGCATTTTAGTAGGAACATGTTAAAATCTCTTGTGCTAAGAAAAATAAATAACTTTTAAGCATAATTTTGTAACTGGAATAAATGTATGATAAAATGATTAAGTTAAGTATTAATGAAAAAGTAATTATTAGAGTTAATTAAATGGAATGTGATAAATTCAATGAAACTCTTGAAACATATATGCAGTGTTGGAATGTAACTTGAGTGCGCAATTTGCTTACTGGAAAAAATTAATTAAGTTGATTTTTTTAAAATCTGAGAAAATTTGTTAATGATAAGTGTTAATTACTACTACGAGTAAATTGATTGCAAGTTTGACATGATTGCAAAAATTGAAGACATGATAACGTTTTGAAAAATTTGAAGGTTCGATTCCTGTCACTACTTGTGAAAAATTTCTAAGTTTAAAAATATCGGGAAAAAAAAAAAAAACGATAAAGTAAAAACAAGCGAGAAAATGATCAAACTCTAAAATATACTAAAAAAAAAAAATCGAAATCACGAAAAAATAATCTAAGTCTGAAATGCTTGAAATTAGTTAAAGACTAAAAAGTTAAGAAAATAGTTAAAGACTGAAAATAATTGAAAAACGCTAAAATAGTGAAAAAAAAAAAATCAAAGTGCTAAATGACAGGAAAAAACGTTAAAGTTCAAAATGTGTGAAAGAATATTTAAGTTAATTATTTCTTTGAAAATTTAACAAGTAAGAAAAAATATTTTGTTGTATGAAAGTCAAAAAAAAAATTAGTTAAGAAAATTATTTCTTCGAAATTTTTACAAGTTAGAAAAAATATTTGTAAATTTGACAAAGAAAAATGAAATTAGTTAAGAAAATTTAACAAGTTAGAAAAAATAAAAATGATAAAGTTTGAAATGCATGAAAAAGAAAATCAAAGTTTAAAATATATTTCAAGTCCACAAAGCATTGAACCAAATCTAAAATCTCGAATGGGTTGTATTTAAATAAATCTTTACTTAAGTGAAAACTTTGTTATTATGAAAAATAATAATAATGATGATAGTTTCAATTATGAGCTGAAATTCAGTTAATGATATGCCATGATTAGTACTAAAGAGTAAATTAACTGATGGTTTTAAAATTAATTTAATTGTAATATTCGTTGTCATGGTACAGATTCACATTAAGACTGAAAGAGTAATGAAAAATATAGCATAGTGGTTAGCATACGTTTTTGCTAACTCAAAGTTTGGGTGTTCGATTCCCAACTTCAACACTCTGTAAAAATAAAAATAATTAAATTCGCGAAACTTTGGTTGTCTTGACAACCATTCGTCGAAATTATTCAAAGTTCGGAAATAAAAAATCAACCTCTCAATAGATGGCGCCAGGAGCATTGCAAAAATAAAATCTTCAAAGTTCGCGTAAAAATATTCACATCCGAAACGTTGAGTGTTGCCATCACAAAGCTCGTAAAAGGTTACGAAAAACAAGTGTTGCCATCCGAAAACTTCTACGAAGTGTTGCCATCCCAAAACTCTGGTTGTCATGACAACCAGAAACCTCGTAATCTTTCACGGACAACTCAACTCACGCGGCGAGGGAGGGAACGGCTGGGGGAGGCGCAGGGATTGGGAGGCGGCATCAGGGAGGCGGAGGGATTGGGAGGCGGCTCATAGCCGCAGAGCCGCCTCTTGGGGCAGAACCGGCATTATTACCCTACTCAGAAGCATAGCTTACTTGTATGTCTTGAAGCCTTCCATCTTGAGACGTCTGGAGAGGACAGAGTAGCCCTCCGTGAGGGTGAAGCTCTCGTTCTTAGATCCATCGAAGATCACCACTTTGCTCTGGCTGGGGAACTCCTCTTCTGGATGCTGAGGAAGAAATGAAATATTGAGAAAAAATATTGGGTGAGTAAACGATGAAAACTACAAAAGGGTTCAGAACTATCAGTCTATATTGAACTCGTAGAAGATACACCAGATCTTCGGTAAGAGCAGGAAATCTACGCTCTCTAGAATATTCACAAGAATGCCAAGAACTACAAACGTTTGTAGAAAAGAAGGGAGCACAGGGGCGCCCCGAATTAAAATTTCTGAGAGGGGGAATTCGCAACTAACCCGAATGTACTTTAATGATAAAATGCGAGTATGCACAAACATCACCATCTAACGAAAAGGTACATTAGGGATTTGTAACATTGAAACACACATTTAAATTTGGCAAACCGTCAGATAAAATTTCCACAATAGGAAAAATTTTGGTGGGTCAGAAAGACTCATGACTTTTTCCATTAGAACGCCCCTGGGAGAGAAAAAAAAGAAAAAAAAATAGCTCAATTAACCAGCACTAAAATGAATCATATTGGAAAAAAAAAAAAAATCAGAAAAGGTTTTACAGACATTCAGAATAACTTGGTTCCAGCACTTCTCTATTTTTAACTGCCATAATCATAAATTTCAAAAGTGTTATTGAATCTACCGGCAAAAAAGTTCATAAAATACAGCAAAGTTATACAGAATTAAGAAATAATAATAATATCAAACATTTAAAACGAACCAAAAGTGATCCCTCCATTTAATGTCACCTTGAGTCATGCCAGAAATAGGATGTAAAAATTATTTTGATGAAGGTAATGCAGCTTTTAACCATAAAAAGGTGATTTCAAAGTGAGCAAAAACTCAATATTTTAATTTTATAGCATTGCAAGGTTTTTAACGTATTGTTTCTCAAGGGGTTTTTATTTATTTATTTTTTTGGTGGAATTCCATTACTTCCTTAATGCTTTATCAAACTTCATATAAGTTAAGGCTTCTTTTTAACGGTTTATTCATCGCTTTCTAATCACCATAAGCCAAAAATGCCGCTTTAATCACTCATTTTCTTAATCAGAATTCTGATCAAAACTTCAATGAATGCATGTATGATCTAAATGCAGTATTTTGAATTACAGTTCCGTTGTTAAAATCAGGAAACAGAACATTAAAGTTTAGAATGGTAAACTACACAGTATGATAAAAGGATATTAATGTAAGACAAGAAATGTCGACAAGTTTAAATCAGCATTTAAGAGTAGCTTCTAAACAGTCACTTCAAAATGATCGGATTGTACAAAGATCTGTGTAGTGTTGTACAAAGATCTGTGTAGTGTTATCGAATTATTTTCGAAAATAGAAAACGGATGTTATAACCTTGCTTGCGGTGCGCAACATGGGCATCTACAATTCTTTTCGAAATACTAAAAAATATGAAGTGGTGTACAGTACACCCATAAGATTCAAAGTTACCCAAAATAAATGAATACATTTTCCCCCTTTTCTTTTCTCTTCTTCCTCTTTTTATCTCTTTCTTCCTTTTTTTAAAAACTTCGAAACGGTCTTCGTTCGACAGACGATAGAGAACCAACCGGACGAAAATAACTTCCATCCCCTTGATGTAAAAAAAAAAAGAATCTAGTTCGTCAGCTGGTTTTTATGTCATACTGTCGTGCGACTAGAAAGTTACACTACGTTCGTCATGGAACTAAAGTGACTGCTGAACATAATGCAAGATTACAAATGGAAGGGAGAACAATACTTGATTACTTTAGTGCATACATACATCAGGGGTGCCCACTAGGGTGGATCGAAAAAAACGAAATTTTGAATCTTAATTTGGAATACCTGCCAAAAGCTGTGCATGTGTAAGTACAACACACATGTAAAATATTATCAAGTTTGAACAACTCTTTGAGGGTCCTACCAAGGCTTAAATTTCTCCAAAAATAGAAAAAAAGGTCCATTTTCCAAAATTTTTATAAAAATATTAGTGTTGTAATTTGTGTACTAATACGGTTAAAATGCTTCCTTTGATTACTCTTTTCATGTATCTTCACAATTATTTACAGTCTTTTCACCATTAAGTTCGCACTTAAGCAGTTAAGTTTCGCGAAATTAACCAAAAACAGACTTTTTTTAAGCTTTTTTGCACATTGCAGTATTTCTTCTTTCAAGTCCAGTTTTCTTTTTTACAACGCCTGTACAGAATGCAGTTTTAAACGGAAGTGAAGTTAAATTTTATTACATTAACAGCCCAGCACCCACTAAAAAGAGGCGGCTGCATTTCGAGTTCCATTCTACCTTTTCCATCTGCCGAGCCACATGTATTAAGTATAAATTTATTACTCATTTTACATTAGAAGTAAACTATCAAAATGATTTAGTTGTATTAACTAACAAAACATAGAGAGAAGTGCATTGGTTACAAAGAGTGTATATTTACTCCCACACAGTCGCTCTGACATATAAGTATCAATATTTCACAAAATGAGGGACTGGAAAAGTATCAGTTAGTTAAAGCCACAGAAAATAGTCAGTTCGTCACATCCATTCATGAAACCTCTTTGAAATCATTTTTTGATTCAAACGATGACATGATACTTCGAGATTTGATTTTTGCTCTTATGATGCCATCTCTTGCAGATTGACTAGTCACAAACAAAGAAGCTTCTGTCACCATATTAGCACAGCGTTCCACCACCTGAGTGAGACAGGAGAACTAAACGAACGCAAAATTGGCGTTGGTATTTTTAATCTATTGTTGAAGACTTTCATTAGATAAGCCAGCTAAAATAACAGAGGGGTGGCAGTTATTGCACATTCTTGCCGGTTGATAACATCAGAGTAGTCTGATGCATTAAAGTTAATCCTTGAATTACAGAATTCTCTTATTTCTTCATGAACAAAAGTCACTTGTCTGGCCTTCAAAATCTTCGCAAAGCCAGTTCTCATCAGTGATCACTGTTAAGGGGTCTAAGGACCTTTAACCTTCAAAATTTTCGATTTTCTGGAAAAAATATATGTTATGCATAACTTAATTCTGAACAATTTGGTACGTTATTTATTATCATACGCTAAAAACTTTTCAAGTTATCGTAAAAATGCGTAAACTTTCCCCGTAGAGATTTATGTTATCAGCAGGTGTTTAACCCTCTTTTTCTCAGGCGCCGGTTTCTTCGGTTTTCTCGTTTTGCGCGCATGATATCTCAAAAAGTTTCTTACATATTTCCGTAAAACTTTTCATGCATGTTTGTCTGGTATATTTTTATGATCTGAACATAAATTTCAACTAAAAATTAAAGTTAATATTTAAAAAAAAATGCATTTTTACCCCAAATTTTGGAAATTTTCGATATTAACTTGTAAAATTAAAACAAAAATTAATAAATAATTTTAAAAAATTAGGTTCAGGTCATAAATATAAACCAGATAAACATACATTAAAATTTTTACGGAAATATATAAGAAACTTTTTGAGATATCATGCGCGCAAAATGAGAAAACCGAAGAAACCGGCACCTGAGAAAAAGAGGCTTAAACAACTGCTATTAACATAAATCTCTATGGGGAAAGTTTACGAATTTTTACGATAAATTGAAAAGTTTTTGGCGTATGGTAATAAATAAAGTATCAAATTGTTCAGAATTAAACTATGCATAACATATATTTTTTCCAGAAAATCGAAAATTTTGAAGGTTAAAGGTCCTTAAAGAGAATATTTTCCGGGTGGCAAAAATAGGCATTTCGTTGAATGACAGGATCAATATTTTTTTCAGATTTTCACTTACGTAACGAGATGCTGTAATAACACTGATGAGGAACAGCAAAATTTTTTTTCAATTCCAGAAGAAGAAAAATTTGTAACGATTATACTCCGCCAACAGAGCCATCAACTTTTTTTGGTGTTGATGTCACTTCAAAAGTCGAACAAATGAGGCTTTCTCTGCCAACGCTATCAAGAGTGTGCTACCAGTACGGCATTTCTGATAGATGTGCGATGTGCTGCAGTAATTGCTTCAGAAATACTACAAGAATTTGGTACTGTGTCAAATAGTTATCGCTCTAAAGTCGTTGATAGGAATAAAAGTCGAAGACAGCGACAGAAGTGTCACAGGTGTCACAGACGAAGTACGTGCTTCTCTTCAAAACCTGCAAACTAGAAGTGAAAGGGTTTGAAAAGTACATTTTTCGATAGCCGAAAAGATAAAATTATGACAAAAAAAATGGTTGAAGACAGATACCATAGAAGAACCATAAGCGAGGAATCCATGGTTGAAAAATCCAATTCTCTTTATTTGGGACATGTGACGCCAACTTCTGGAACGGGAAAACATGTCGCATGAGCAATGTGATTTTTGAACTGAAAATTTGTTTAAGCCTTAAGGATCTTTTAGCTTTTGGCTGTGATGGCACGGCCACGAATACCAGAAAAAAGAACGATGCAATTGCGGCTATCTTACTAATATTATATATGCGAAAGTTTGTCTGTATGGATGTATGGATGTATGGATGTATGGATGGATGTTTGTTACTCTTTCACGCAAAAACTACTGAACGGATTTTGATGAAACTTTACAATAATATAGCTTATGCATCAGAATAACACATAGGGTAGTTTTCGTCCCGTTATGGGGGGCAAAACCCCCTTAGGGGGGCAATAAAACACAATTTTTGTATAAATTCTCTAATATTGGGATGAAAAAATACTTGCACATATTTACATTATATGTCCATCGAAAGCTCTGATTTTTCTGCTGAAGATGGCACCTGTTCGAAATTTCTAAGTAGAATAAAAAATGAGTTATGAGCTTTTTAGATCCATGTTCGAAGGCTTTCCTTAACTCAATACAGTATTTAGTGTATCATCTCAACTCCCTATCGATAGCGACAATTGTTGTATTGTTGACTTTCTTTGCTTTTCGTGATTGTTCAAGGCTTTTCTCAAGTCAAATCTTGAAGTAAGATTTTTGCACAAGATTGGCAAATAATACATGATTTGGCTGAAGATTTTCCATTTAAACGGAACTTTAATGTAATTAATGGTTTTTATTATTATTTATGCTGATTGAACACTTACTCATTATCCAAACAACCAGCAGATCGCCAAAATTTTTGCAGAAAGATTTCCGTAGCTGATGCATTTGGCAGTTTTTTCAACGTTGCTGTTTTTGAAGCCGAAGACTACGTCATAATGTTTCTCAGCTTTCACCATGTAAACAAAATATCGCCAATCAAAGAATTTTCAAAAGACTTTTTTTACTGTGTTAAATAATCCAGCAACTAACTTAGGCAAATCCATAAACAGCACAAAAACTTCCATTAATTTTCCTTTTTGCACAATTTCAAACAATCACCAAATTTTATTACTTATTTTGGTAACATTTCGGATGAAACTGTTTAGCGCCATTTTATGGTGACCAAAAATATCTCAGCATCTGGCGACGATATCTCTGTAACGAAAATTAATATCATATCGTTTTACAAAGTAAGGAAAGAATGGGGGAGCATCATCGAAGGTACCCCGAAACGACTTTCGCAAATTCGGTAAAATCGCACCAAGAGCCACAATGATTGAAATTTCCCGAAATAACTAAAGCAAGTAAAAGGGGATTACGAGCGCAGCTACTTTTTTTTAATCACTTCGTACTTCATTAGCCATACAGAGAAGGTTTTAGACTCCATGTTAAAAAAAAAGTATCAACAGATTAATCTTTTTAAACATGAGAAGATTAATTTCATGTTTTTTAAATTTGTATATGCTTAAATATAGTGCTTTCGTTTCTAAATCAATACTACTTTGTTCTTTATACTTATTGCTATTTTAGTTTTATGGGTAAGGAAGAAACTCGATTTTTAATCACGTCAAAAAGATGTGTTTTAAATTCTTTCACTTAAAACAGAAAACAAAAGCAAGTAACGATTTTTTCTAATAATTATTACTGACCCAGGCAACGCCGGGTATTTTTGCTAGTAGAGAATAAAATTGGACATCCTGTCCCATGGTTAACTGCGAACTGCATACGAGCAGCCTTTGCGTCACCTGTTTACATTACTTGAAGGTGAAAACTGCTGGTCCATGTGAATTTTCGCAGGACCAATAGGTAAATTGCTAGACAGATGCGACAATTTACCACTGGTCCAGTTTGAAGCAATTACGCTCTTTGCCATAGGTGCTGGGCTGTTAATATAATAAAGTATAATTTCACTTCCATTTAAAACTGCATTCTGCACAGTGATTGCAAAAAAAATGGGCTTTAAAAGAAAAACTATTGCAATGTGCAAAAAGGCTTAAAAAAAGTCAGTTTTTGGAAATTTCACGAAATTTTACGAACTTGTGTGCGAACCTAATACTGCAAACAATGTAAATAATTTTGAAGATACATGAAAACCGTGTTAAGAGGAAATATTTTAATGGTATTAGAACAAAAATTTTGAACCTTATTATTTTCATAAAAATTTTGGAAAATTGAACTTTTTTCCTATTTTTGGAGAAATTCAAGCCTTGGTAGGACCCTCAAGGAGTTGTTCAAACTTGATAATATTTTACATGTGTATTGTTCTTACACATGCACAGCTTTTGGTGGGTATTCCAAATTAAGATTCGAAATTTCATTTTTTTTCGATCCACCCTAGTGCCCACCCCTTCTAAGAGTAAGGGCGAACCTTGCTACCTAAATATCGTTAAGACCCCCTTCACAAAAAAACATTTAAAAATACCCCTCAACCCCCCCCCCCCAGTAAAAATTGCATTGGCGCAGCCTGCGCCATGACCCCCTCTCTCCTAGGTGGTAGGTGGGCACCAC
Organism: Uloborus diversus; assembly: GCF_026930045.1. Taxonomy (NCBI): domain Eukaryota; kingdom Metazoa; phylum Arthropoda; class Arachnida; order Araneae; family Uloboridae; genus Uloborus; species Uloborus diversus. The sequence goes on from NC_072732.1 coordinate 218,546,591, forward strand.
TGAATACACTTATATTACCAAAAGTAAACGAATTGTCAAAAATTCCCATTTTTACGAATTTCTCGAAAAATAAGATATCTATGGAGACAGTGAGAGCAAAGGGATGCAGGTGGATATTTGCAAGTTTTGAGAAACGCGTTTAAAACTCCAGTTCGAGGTGGACTTTCATTGAAAAGTTTTTCTAAATCATGCTGGATAGCAGCGCCTACCAAGATTTCTAGTACTACTCTCAATGGTACTAATCTCTTGCTCCAAAACGGAGGAGAGGTTCACCTACCATTTGAACTGGTGATCTTCAAATTTTTAATTTTGGCACATTCATCCCTTTGCTTCTTACTGTCTCAATTGTTCTATAACTCTTGTAACGCATAGAAGGTATGATTCAGCTGACATTTTCCAAAAATAATCAAATCACCCATGCATTAAGAGGACCAGCAACTAATTGAAAAAACTAAAAAAGTTTTTTGATCATCCTTCATCGTAAATAGCTAAGAATATGCTGTAAATTTCAGATATCAGTTTATTTATTATTGTAAAATTATTCTACGGATTTCCGTAAAAGTATAACTTATATTCACAATGATATAAGCACTTCTTTCAAAAATATCTATTTCATTCGTAGTTCTTTGGCTCATAACACTTAGAGTTCTCCGTAAAACCTCACTAAACTTTCAGAAAACTTGACAGAGCACAACAGAACCTTTATTCTGAGATTTGAAATAATTTTTTAAAATAAATCTGATAAAATATGAGCATTTAAAGCAATTATCTTTTCACTGCGCTGGCGCAAATGATAGCAAAAATGTACCTTCAAATTTCGCAGCCATGTATAGGTGGCAACGTATAACTAATTCTTGCTGAATATCGTAAACATTAAAAAATATATTGTTGACCTAATGGACCGTATTTCAATGATTCCCGAGAAGCGAAGAACCAAAAGGGATTGTCGGCCATACTTGCTCGTGATCGTTCGGTTTGATTCGTGATAAAAACAGCCTATTTGAACAATCCTTTAAGACTCACCACGTATCCAAGAATTTTTGAAATATAGTTCATTTGATCGACAATATGTTTCTAAATTTTTGAGGTATTCAGTTGGAATAATTTATAAGTTGCTACATATACTTTGCTATGAAATTTGAATGTTATAAATTGCTATCATTCGCGCATGATGGGAAGTGAAACATTAATGTTCATACTTTATCAAATTTTCAAAATTTTAATTACAAATTTCAGCATAATGTTTCTCTTGTACAGTGATGTTTCCATCAATTTTTCTGAGGGTATACTCGAAGTAATCCATTACGCACAATATGTGCATGCGATCATATATGTACATGCGATCAATAAGCGCATACATAACATGTCATAATATGAAAATTTTTGAAGCTTGAGGGTATACGCTATGTTTGAGAGTATGTGTTTGTAAAATGTGTATCTAAAAAATGTTTGAGAGTATACGGCGTATATAGAGTATACCCCTGCTCTTGTATTCTGTTAAGTTTTCTGATAGTTGGGTAAGGTTTGACGGAAAACTGATTGCTGTGAATAAGAAACTTGTGAATAAAATTGATCTTTTTTGTAAAAATGCTTATATTTTGTTGAATGTAAAAGATACCTTTTATGGAATTCCATAAAATATAGTACAGGGGTACGTACAGGGTAAGTATATACTAACTTCTGAAATTCCCTACTAATTCCACGAAAGATGATCAAAATACTTTTTTTTTTCGTTTCTCCAATTTGTTGCTGGTCTCCTAAATTCATACATGATTTAATCTTTACTAGAAAGTGTCAGCTGAAACATGCTCATTATGTGAAAAAAGGAAGAGAATAATTGGTCTCAAATTTCGTTCGAGAAATTCGTGAAAATGTTCATTGAAAAAAAAAAGTGTCCGAAAAGTTTAGGTTTTAATTATTATTAGAGAAATACATTGAATTTTTGTCATTTGTGACAATCTACTGCAGTTGACGTGTCCAACCTTTACTAATAATAAAGCTGAATGTCCGGATGTCTGTGATGCACATGGCGTCTAGACCGTTCGGCCGATTTTCATGAAATTCGGCATAAAATTAGTTTGTAGCATGATAGGTGTGCACCTAGAAGCGATTTTTCGAAAATTTGATTTTGTTCTTTTTCTATTCCAAATTTAAGAACATTTTACCGAGCAAATTATCACAACATGGGCGAGTAAATTACCATAACGTGGACGAGCAACTATCACAACAAGGGCGAGTAAATTAACGAGAAAATCATCATCCATTGTTTGTAAATATACAGGCCAACCAAGTGACCTTTCAATTTTCTACTACGCGCAAAGCCATGCGGGTACTACTAGTAGTTAATAAGCACTATGGAAAGATTGGGTGCCATCGCATCGATAGGTCGAACCTTTTTAATTTCTACGCATTTACATTCAAGACAGCACAAGACAGATGTACAGCACAAAGAGAGGAAATAACACCCAGGGCAACTGCGGAAATTGAACCCACGACCTCCGGCATTTTAAATGAAACTGCTGCCGGAGCACTGCTAATGGGGACTCCACAGAGGCCCTATTAACAATGTGTAAAAATTATAAAATTAAACACGCTTTTTTCTTCGAATGAAAATTAGACGGTTATTTCTCGTAAAATATTTTTTATATTCTAGTTAAAACTGGGTTTAAATGTTGAATTTTCTAAAGATTTGTGAAATTTTGATTATGTTGATAAACCGATTGCTATCTTTCAAGAAGGATGTGGAACATCTTTAAAATCAAAGATAAATGTTAATCATCGTTTAAACACGACGTTTAAACACAAGAATTTCTTTATTTATTCAAACTTTATGTGAGCTACTAACAAATACTGGGATGTGCTGCTGCTCGAAAGATAAATATTAATTTCCTTACAACCACAACACTGAAGGTGGGGGAATAAAAAAGAAACTTGAATGTTTTCATATATCTTTTAAAATATGACGCATTATATATAACAGACTTTATCTACGCTAAAAATGGATATATTTATGTCTGAAAAGAATTACTTCGATTGCAACCAGGAAGAGGATTTGTGGGTCAAACCCCTCCCAGAACACTTGTTTTAACAGATACTGCCAATTCTAATAAGGTAGTTTATACACACACACACACACGGGCGGTTTTGGCCAAAAACAGCACCCGGAAGATAATTTCTAGTCGCGCTACTACCATAAATGAAATAAGGATAACTGTACTAAAAAGAAAAAATAAATAAATGATGTTCAAGGTCAAGTGACAGCAGAATGTTATCTGAGAATGAAAGCATTAAGGACAAAAGTCGAGTGCTCCGTTTCTTATTTCAGGAGAAACAAAAAGGTTAAAATCAAAATACTATATCAAATGATTTATCATTGTTTCAAATTATTGGAATTAAAAGTTTTTTAAAAATAGGCATTTCCGAAAAAGCACACACAAGAAGCATTCATAACAGGTTTTTAAGTGGTAGTCATTAAAAGTTAAAACACAGCACTTATTCACACCAACAAATAAAAAATAGAATTAGTTTTGATTTTACTAGCTAATTTTTTTCGATTAAATCTAAATTTGGCAAGAATATTTTACATTTAAAAAAAAATGCAACAAAATGTTTTCTTCCTTTGAATTAAAAAAAAAAAAATCATTGTGAAACCTTGTCTGAAGTGTTGCATTCGCAAAAACTTTTGGCGTAAGCAGAGATGCTTTAAAACTTCCACAAGCATATTTCACATGGTGGAAATCGGGAAAAAATCCTCAAAAATTAGTTCAACGGTTGTTTCAAAAAAAAAAAAAAAAACACGATAAAAAAAACAGCCCATATATTATACAATAAGTATCTTTGAAAATATCTTTGCCTCAAAAAAACTTTTTTACTGTTACAAAGGTAACATTTTTAGAGTAATTAATTTAAATTTACCATCTACTCCCCGCTTTAATCTATGGCACACGTTCAATGTCGAATTTAGAGGACAAATGAATGGTGAAAAGAAGGGGGGGGGGAGCACAAAACTCATATTTAGCAATATCCTGAACCTCTTAATATTTGAGTATACTGGCAACTACTATTTGGAAGAATTTTCGTCTTGAATTCTAATGACCTCTTTGGATCTGTCCACAAATGATATTACGCTTAGGGGTGATGTGGGATGAGGGGGGGGGGGGGGGTAGGGTGCATCATTTGCCCGACTAGTCTAAAATTGTTTTGTCCCTAATTTAAAAATGTTCTCATACCACTAGATAGTATTCCTGTGAATTTTTATGAAAATCAAAATTGATTTAGGTATTCCTCCTCAAGCAAAAAGTTTCTTTTTTAAGATAAATGAACAATTATAACATCAAAAGTGACTCAAAGTGCAATACTGAGAAATAATTTTTAAATTATTTCATTTACATTTTACCTGTGTTAACTTCAACTGTTAACATTTTTACAGTAACTTTCCATAACATCTTTTGTAACTGTTAGTTTAGGTTCACTATTTGTTTTCAACTTTCTACCATTTTCTTCTATCACTCAACTGCTAATGCCAGTTTTTTAAGTTTTCTTCTTGTTATTCTATGCAAATGTGTTGTAAACACCACTTAAATAAGTTGATCTATACTATTTTAATTCATAAGGTCCATGAATTTTCGAAAGTAACATATTGTGAAATTTTTCAATAAACATGAGTAAATCAGCTGCTGTTGAATCAGTGACATTTTCTCCACAAACAAAGCCTTGTTCATCTGTACAAAAGGTAAAAGTCAAAACCAGACAATCTTCAATTTTATTTGGACTTGGAATAACTCAAGAGGACTCGGAATTTAAGGGCTCACGTTCACCCACTAGCTTGCAAGTGCTTCGCTGCTTGATGTGTTAATTTATTGAGAAAGATGCCGATCAGAATCTTACCAAATGGGAGTCTTCAAAACTTGCCTTGTCAAAAATATCTGATTTCTATGCAAAAGCAAACATTCCAATGATTACTGAAAGTAAATCCTGTGAGAAAATACTGAAACTTCGTGAAGACAACACAAAACTAAAAGCAATTCCTCTTCAAAGAAGAAAGACAACAAATTCCATTAATAAAGTAAAGAAAATGGAAGAAGAATTAGCTAAAACATTTTCATTATGGCCTAAAAATGTAGAATGCCTTATAAAAAATCCAGAAGATTTAGCTTTTCTTCAATCTATGAAAAGTGATCATCTAGCAACCTTTAGCTCACACGATAAAATATTACACTGAAACATTAAGTGTCAGGAAATGCGCGAAATATCAAAAGCAGCATTTTGTGAAAAAATAGCCAAGGAAACAAGGAACTTCAATACAAGTTTTAATTCATCTATTATTGATGAAATTGAAAGAGATTAAAATAGTGATGTAAGTGATACAAGTGATGAGACAGATCCGAGAGATCAGATTTATAATGCTCATAATACCAGAAATCATCATCGTACAGTACGAACTGGTACATATGCTTTTATTCCACATGATATTATAAAACGACCTGATGTTATATCATTAGCAACACGTTTGAAATGACGCCAGCACACGAGTGCAAAAACAATGTTATCAAATTAGCTAAATCAAATGTTGTGTTTTGCAGAGGTGACTACTTAGCATTTGTTTAACTTTGTCTTTTATTCTCAGTAAACGATCCAAATGAGATAACTGCAGCAGACTTTAAATGTCTAGGAGCTTTATATAAAGCAGATGGCAAAATTAATTTATTTAATCAAAATTTGCTTATTTCAACATCAAATCCAAGAACCACCAACTGGAACAATAACTACACATCAACAAGTTTTAAAATTTTGTTAATTTTGTCACTTTGGTATATAGTTCATGGTGGATGATGTGCACTTCTGTCTTCGATGCACCATGGAATGACTTGCAATTCTTTATTTTACTTATAAAATATAGTATTATTAATTCGGAAATTTCTGGAAGTGCAATTAATATTTTTAAAATCACCTTTGGTATCTGACAGAAGAAACTGTACCTCTAGCACTATGGAGTGATAAAGTGCCTGAAGCAGACCGACGTGCTCTTGCTGACAGTATATTAGCCATTAGACCAGCTAATCTTTCTAATCCAAAACACAGATTTGGTATGGGATTTGGAAAACCACAGTTTCCAACAGAAATTCATTTTTCTTCAACACTGTCTGATTTTGTTGGCATTGATTCCTGGTTTTTATTTTTAATTTTGAAGTTAGATTCAGAATTCATGGTGGAAGATGTTAAACAGTGGCCAAATTGTATTTCATATCAGACTTCAAAAACAAATTTGAAAGGAATAAATGTAGTAAACGATTGTGCTGAGTGAGGAATAAAGCTGACCAATGACTTTTTAATGGCAGTCAAAACTGAAGATCCTTACCAGAATATATTACAAGTAGTTGAGCATGATCGAAAACAACTGCCAAATCTTCGCAAAAAGAGGAAAATTGATTAAAAAAAATGATTAAAAACAAACTTTTAAGCCAAACTCTAATATTTAATAAAGTAATATTATGAAATACAGAATAAATTGGCTTCAATAAATCAAATAATTCTTTCAATAATTAAATAAATGTAAAAAATTGCTTAGTGTGTTATTTTTCTGAGTTTTCATAACTTTCAATTGTCAGGTGGCACACATAGATTTTGTTCAAAATGGGAAAAATTTCACACAAATTATTAATTTTGTATGTAGAATAAAAGTAGCTTAGGGACAAAGCATTTGTAAACGAAAAAAAAAATGATGGGGCGTATGATGCACCCTAGGGGGGGGGGGCTGTGACAGTTTGTGAGAAGGAGAAGAAAGGGGGGTGACAAGAAGTGTGACATCGCATATTTTTTAAATAAGAATATGCATATGAAAAAAAAGTAGTGACTTGTGAGGGGGGGTGAAGGGAAGAGGGGGCGAGGGGTATGCTGAAGTGTGACACTTTGTGATAAATTGATTGCTTTGAAAGGAAGAGAGATATCCAAAGTCCCGAAAACGCAATTTTTGGCTGTCTCTGGAGATATTTAGAGAAAGGATAGAAGTAAAGGGAAGGGGCATTTTGAAAATGCCATTTTCAAAATCATTTGAAACGTTATGAGAGGAAATTCACAACACTATCAAGACAACTAATTTCAGTTCCATTTATGACTCAAAGGAATGTTATTAAATGTGCAATATTTAGGTGCAAAGAAAAAGCTTAATTTTTAAAATGGTTTTTGCAAATAAGTTTTACATGTTTTAACGAAAATTATTTTTTAAATCATAGATTAAAGAACAAGAAATCGATGATCGAACATTTATATTATAAAACTTGTCGCTATTCTTTTTTTAGTTTATTTTTTTAGCATAATACATTCTGTAACTACAAAAAATTGGAATTTATTGCATTAAAGTCAATTATTGCACTATATTTTTTAAACACTTTCTTTTGCTTTGCATACCACATGCATAAATGTCAAAAAAATTGGTTTATGGAGGGGGGAAAAAAACTCCTGCATAGAAATTGAAATTTTTAATGAAGCATTTAATTTATATGCAACTAGATTAAAATCAGCAGAAAAAAAATAAGTTACATGATATTTATACTTGAATATTCACATTGAATAAATATATTAAATGGTCAAAAAAAATAATTTTGACACATTTTGTTCTGTTTTTGATATTTTCTCAAAAAATAGTTTTGGACACTTTCGGACACAAGGGTTGTAGACAGGATGGTAAAAACCTTGCCAACCCCGCTTTCCTTTGCACACATGCATAAACATAGGGAAATTTGGTTACTACTGTCAAAAAAAATAAATAAATAAATAAATAAATAAAAATAAAATAAAATAATAATAATAATAAATAATTATAATAAACTAATGCATACAAATTGAAATTTTAATCATGAATTTAACTTCTGTGTAACTTGATTAAAATCAGCTGCATAAATAAGTTGAATGTTCTCCATTGAAAAAATGTTCAACATAAAACATTACTTTTGTATATTTTATTCTGTTTCTGATGTTTTCTCACAGAATACAATTTTTCTAAAAGTATAGTTTTGGACACTAGGGTGTCAGACAGGACGGTAAAAACCTGGGTTTTTGCCGTAGTGTCCAAAACCTTGCCAACCCTGGTTATTGATCTTTAAACTATATGTTTTTCATTTCTATGCACAAAAGAAAATAAATTAATCACAATATTGGATAGTATTTATCATTAAAATTGCAACATAAGTTGTTTGCGTAATGTGGTTCAACCAGCCCCATAAGGCGTACCAACGTACCATGGACATAGGACACATGGTTCACTTTACAAGGTTCCTTTTAGGAAAAAAAAAGAAATGTTAATTGATTTCCCATTTAAAAAAAAACGGGGATAATGAGAAATTTATAGTGAAACGAATTGTATTTAACCAACTGCTCATTAAATGTTTTGATGAAATAAAAACTGAAAAGTAGAAAAGCAGACCAATGTGCCCCAACTGCCCGTTTTCAGAAATTTTTCTAATAATATAACCCTGTTTTTGGTGGAATTTTGCTTTCAAGTTTTATTTAAAACACCTGAAAACATAGTTTAGTTTTGTGTGCGTGTCGTTTTTTTTGTTCAAAACAAAATTGCAATTTTTGCCAACGGTTACTGAAGCAGTCTTTTCAAGTTTGGGATTTATGTAGCTTTTAACCAATCATTTTTAGCTTAATTAACCATGAATAAAGAAACACCGCATTGAACAGGAGTAGCAAGAGTTTCTGAACAGATGCAGAATAAAACTGACACATTTCAGGCAAAATACATCTAATACTAAATAGTAAAATTAAGAGTACTTTTTCTCAGTCAAAACAAAAGGAAAAAAGCACCAAGGGCAAAGTCACAGTAATACAGCTATGGAGAGTTTTCGAAAATTATGGTGTCACAGACAGTTTAAGTTTCCCACAAATGCAAAAATTATTTCAAAAAAATAAATCAATGAAAAAAGTTCCATTAAAATGTGAAATAATCCACCAACTTTATTAAGCAACATCAAAAGCTTTGTATTGCTTAACCCAGTCTGACCAAGTCCAAGTCGCCATAATCCGACTCAGGATTGCTTTGCTGTCAATCAAAACTAATTACTCATTTTTCTTATTATTGAAGGCAACAAAAATTTTGATTTTTTACCTTCTCCAAGCTATTAATATGGTCAAGGCAAAAACAGCAAAATAGCTAATTGTTAAATCTAGGTTCTAGTTTTCATCCAACATTTTTGTTCCCTCAAGTAATGATCGCAGGTGATCATGTTATTCAGCTTGTAAAACAATCTTTAGTTAGTATAACTCTATTTCTAGAGGGCAATACAAACCAAATGCTGCAAATATTATTTAATATTTATACACAATGACAACACACATATGAAATTATGAAAATTAATCTTTTGGCAACCTGAAATTTTTTGAAAAAGAAAACGAAAAAATACCACGATCTTATTACATTAAAAAGAAATACATGGGGCAAATGTTACATTAGGCCAACATTTTTGGCTGGGTGTCTGGTCTATTAATCACAATGATAATGAAATACACTTAATTTTGACTATACACAAAATTGGCATCAGCAACGTTTAATATTAAGACTGTTTCTCAACTACTCAAATAATATTCACAAGAAATTCACTTACATGATTAGCCGCAGTTGGCGTCATTATCGCTTGAAATTCAGTCGCAACGTCTCACAAAACGACTCATTTTGACGGATGCTATACCGGAAGCAATCAACTTCTTCAAAAATATTCTTGCTACAAAATGTCTTCAGCTTATAAAAAAATACAATTTCTATATTAGTAGGAAATAACAACTGTGCGTTATAATATCATACTGATAACTCAGAAAGATGAAATCCACAAACAACACAGAAGCTCGTTTCCATGGTTTCCTATCAGATTCAGTTACGGTCGCAAAAGGATTTTTTTTGCATTCGAGAAGGTTAAGCTGACAAAAATAACACAAAAAAAATTACTTTCAAATGCACTCGAGCAAACTAATCCCACCGTTATCTCTTTTAAAATTAAGATTTCATACATGAAAGCTCTTGAGCTATTAAGTATGCAGTAAATTAAAGCTCTAATCTTGCAAAAACATTGGTTGCGTTCGACGAAACTCACCGGTCGACTGATAAGTAACTGGTTACTAACCGAAGCGTTCTATGATCAGCCGGTTACCACAGCGGTTACCATTCTAAGCAGTCGATTGGAGCACGTGATCATTAGCTGTCACGTGATTAACTAACCGGTCGCTTCCGGTCGTGCTCGTCGAACGCAACCATTTAGGGCGTTTCAGCTGTCAAGAGAAGATTTTGCCTGTAACCGGTAGATTTTAATATTTGTAAATAAAGTTGAGTAAACTTCTCTCCATGGAAGTATGACTAAGGAACAAATGATTTTATTTTTCCTAAAGGCATCTGCTTAAAATTTTAGAGCATCTATTATTTATCCAGAACTTTCCAGATTTTTATTATAAAGTTGTAATTCGAGCAATGAAAAAGCTCAATATTTTAATATGTTTTAACTTTTAAGTTCACGATTTTAAGCGATATTACATGCTTCTTATTGCATGGCTTTTCCGAAAACCAATAGTAAGGAAAGGTAAGTATTTGCAACGAACTTTACTCTTAAATTAAGGTAGATAAACGCTTCCAATGTACCATTACGTGGCAAAAATTATATTGACTTTTAGTTCCTCATTTGTCATTTTTGCTGTCTTATTTGTTTTAGATTATTATTACTCTTCTAGTGGCTCATTTATTTGAAAAAAAATTGTTATATTCATCATTTACTGCTCCAACTGGTGTGTGTTTACCTCACTCTGATTCATTTTCATTCAAGACGAAATGTAAAATGCTTTGCATCATAACTACATGTAGCTCCCTGCTTTTCAACTGTGCATATAGGGGTGCCCCCAAGCAAAACATCACTTGGTTTGGAAACTTGTTTGCTTTCTACCTTGGTGACAGTAGAAAATTATTTAATGCAATTGGCAGTGTCTACAAATATCTGGCAACCCTGAAATTTAGAAACTGAAATTTCTAAAATTTTCTTCTTTCTTGAAAAGAACTCTTCTTCCTTTCTTTCTTTCTCTAAAATCCTGACGCAGTGGTGGAGTTAATGTTGTTATACTGTAGCCCTAGCTTAAGGACAATAGCATACTGCTTATATTATCTGAGTCTGGGATTGTCCTCTTGCTGTTTCAGATTTTCCTTACTTCTGCTGGAGCCTGGAGAGATTTACTTCGAAGACTACGGTTGTGTCTGCTATCGAGGAGCTGATGGCGAAAATGATGCTCATGCCAGGTAAGTCAATCACAGATTTTGCGGAAAACATCTTTTTACGTGACTGGTAGTGGGATGTGTTAAATGTTAACAGGTGAGTTGAAATTATTCCACACCATAATTTCTTGAGTTTAATTTGTAGGTGCCATTATTTATTTGAACAGTGTTGCAGATATATGGATTTTAATCTGAAAGTTTCAATCTTCAAAACTGCAGCTGCCTTCCTTTTTACCTTATAAGTTAAGTTTTTATGGACTTAAAAGACAATTTTGCTATCTGGAAGCCTTATACATGGCGTAAAACTCTGTCAAGGTATAGCCTAAACATTTTTTGATGTATTGACTGATGGTAAAGGGGAAGGCAATTGTCTCAGGTACAAAGATAACATTCCTTTTTGCCCACAATTTAATTTTCTTTTCATTTTAATCCCCCCCCCTATCAATTTTCTAAGTTTTGATGAAGTATTCATAAGTAGGACTTTCTGTGATTATGCACAAGAGACTCTATAAATGTCAGATTACAAAATTCAGGACAGATTCCCATATGAGAGTGCCGCAAAGCACCCAACTCATATTGTGTTACCATAATGATTTTTTTTTTCACATTTTCAATTATATTTTACTTATTTGTTTTGATGTGGTAGTAAGTTATTTGTTCTTAAAACATTTGAAATGGTTCTAATTATGATTATATGACATGTAAAAAATCTTTTAAGTGCTTATTTGGTTTTGAGTACCTACTCTTTAGCAAACTTATAGCAGTTTCACATTGAAGAGAGCCCAGGTGCCTCTACTTGATGGGGAAACTGGACGTCAAAATTTTTGTAGTAATAGCATCCACCAATAGCGGAATGCAGTACTACATAAAAGAATGGATGCTATATCAAGAGACTACACTAGGTCTGCAAAAGGTAAAGCCTCTAATGCAGACCTATTAGAAAAAAAAAAGAGCAAAAGAAAAAAAACTTTATGCTATATGAGAACTTGGTAACTCTTGTTGCAGTCTTTGACTTTTTTTTTTCATTAATAAAAAAATAATTCTCTTTTCATTGTGCAGATCTTCAAAAGGGAGGCTGAAAGTTTGCTCCAAATCTATCCTTTTTGATCCTAAAGATGTACTGCAACCCATCCTTAAGGTAATCAAATCTTTGTCATATTTTCTGCCTACATTTTGAGTAGCTGTTGCATAAAACATATTTTGGACAATTTCACCCATAACGTGTGTCACATTTGCATGCTATTTTTTCTTTTTAAATTCTTTTTTATTAGCTCTGCATCAAAAAATCAAGCATTTTGTCTTATTTTGCATCCTTTTTATAAAACAATTACATACGCAATATAATTATTCTCAGCTTTTTATAACTCTTTAAAAATTTATAAAACTTGTAATGTGTGTGTCAACTGAAGACTGGAACTGTCATACGCGTTACAAGTTTGATAAAATTTTAATATTTAATTATAAAAAATGAAAATACTTTATGTATAATTTTGTCTTTTGCTTGTAGTTTCCTCTTCGAGACTGTCAGACTATTGAGAGGTGGCAAGGTTCCCTGATGTCCAAGTATGTTCTTTTTCTACAACGCCAGTGTCCTAACAAATCATTTTCTTAAATAGAAACACCTCTATTAAGTTTTTTTTGTTCATAATGGCTATTAAGAAAAATATTTTTATATCAATAATTGAGGTTTCATGAAATTTTGTAAAATATTTTATGATAAATATTCATTTTTGTGTATTGATTTTTTTTTTATTTTATATTCGCCATGTTTTGCTCTTCCCCTAATGGTTTACATTTTATTTCCAAGCATTTGATGTGTCACATGTATTAAAAAATTCCTACTTGTGTTTTCGAGTAGTAAGCGCAAAACTCTTCCACTAAGACACTGGGCCTCATTAAGGCTCCTCGGTGTCTATCCAATTTCTTTCAGAGAGCAGAAATTGTAATGGCAGTCTAATTTTATGACAAAAATAAGTTATGGATGTCTGTGGTGCACTTCACCCCATGAGCAACATTCAGTGTCGTTACGTGGAAGCTCTGGCGATTCATGTAATATGTAAAAATCTATCACAGTGTTAGTGTTTAAACCCCTCCCAAATGGCTCCACCGATTTTTATGAAATTTTTTATATGTATTTGGTAGGTATGAGAATAGGTTGTAAAGTATATTTCATATCGCTAGGTAATCAGGGTGTCCCTATCCAGACCCTTTTTTTTTTTTTGAAAATCATTGTAAAAACCATTGTTGAAAATCATTGTAAATGCCTTGCTAAAATTAATTACAGACATTTTATTTGTAGACAAACAAAAGACATCAACAAGAAAAATGTCAAGTCTTTAAAGGTTTTCCGGTGTTTTTGCCGTTGTGAGCATCACATCATTTTGACATTTTACTCTGCTTTTGTTTTGTATCTCAAAGCAGTGTGTGTCGCGAATTTCTCTTTCGTATAATCGTTTTATTCAGAGCACCGCGTTGGGTAAGTTTCCATATTTTTGGGATGGTTTGCCGCTCCGATATGTAAGTGAGAATCAGCACTTTAGTCCCAAGTTTTTTTATTGAAATAGGAAAAAGGGACACATCACAATTCACATATATTTACGTCTGGTATAGTACGATTGTTCAAAAAAAAATGTCCAAGAAAGTCAACGAGAGACAAGACATCTCCGGAGCTCTATTGCATCCTTCCTTCTCTCGTCCCGTTCTCCGCATCTCTCCCTTTCGTCCAGTCACGGGGTTCCCACCAACCCCACTCGAAAAGAACCCCCCCACATCCGGTCAGGGGTCAGGGGTCAAGAGGGGAGTGAGAGGCGACCTTGGACGAGCGTGGGAGCGGCTGTTCAGGACAGTGTGTGCCAAATTTTGAACGATAGAAAAATTTTGTCTATTTGTGTGTGTGTGTATTAAGAAAATGAATGGTTAGTGGTTTTTTTTTTTTTTGGTTTTTATCGATGATCATCGTCTACGCGCTCCATTCCTCTTTCTGTCAAAGATTTCATCCCCACATACTAACAAAACATTCATTATTTTTTAAGTAACAACTAAAATATTCACTAGAAAATATTTATATGGCAGAACTTTGTTTGCTGGGTCAGCTAGTTCACTATGAAATTCTGTTCCAGGATTGACAAGGGCAACGTCATCTGCGTTGAATGTGATCAAGTGATTGAAATGCTGGAGGGCAACATCATTGCTCCTTACACTTTCCGGAGAGTAAGTTGAATCCTCTTCTGTGAGAGTCTAAATGTATCATTATTCTCTGAAACCTCACCATCAAAATGGGCTTTTAAGGGCCGAATGTTATCTGGGTCCGCTATCATACACTATGCTTTGCAATTTATTTATGTTCTCCTTTCATTTCAGGAAAAGAGCCGATTCCGTTTTGCCTTGCAATATGTCACAGCTTCTGCGTGTGTCGCACGAATATCACAAGTAAGACTAGAGGTTTTGTAAATCAAGCTGACTTAAAACGCTATTTTGTTTCCAACTGAAGATTTTTTTCCATGGCCACATTGCATGGTTGCAAGTTTGCCGTGCTTATCCCTTTACATGGCGTCAATATTTTTGTTACTCCAGAATTCAGGTTCCATTGTTAAAAAATACATGGTTGACGAGTGACCCTACCCCCTGCTCCAAAATGGAGCAGTACAAATTTTATAAGGTTTACAGGAGAGAGGATCCTGTCTTGGGTCTTGACCCTTGTTTTACGCGGGATTTACGTTCCACGAAAATGCCACATAAATCAAAACCGTGTAAATTAACTCCAAACGGTAGTTAAAATAGGGGTTATGTTCCATAGACAAAAAAAAATTCTTCATTCTAGTGATGACTAATTTACATAATAAGTTTAATGTGTACTTATATCAATTTTTATGCACAACATGCGTAAAAAAAACATAAACTAGTTTCGTCTTCTGTTTATAAAGAGGAGCTGGCAATAAGTCTTTTGGCAGGCATTAAGAATTTTTCTCTGTAGTTCTTTGCAGAGCATTAACGCATACGTGATCACTTGCGTCATTTCCATGATAGAATCTTCCTTCACTAACAAATCAGAAAGATCATTTCTATTGTCTAGGAATGGCTCAAAATTTTCAATGTGAACGTTATTGGTTGTGAGTCCACCAATGTCGGTATCCTTGTTGGTTTTGGCCTCCTTTGTCACTCCTGAAAGCTCTTCTTCCAGTGAGCTCTGAACTGTATGAGTTTTATAACTTTTTACTTCTGGAAAGAGCTCTGGAACCAATCGCGTAAACTGTCTCCAGTGGCCCAAGCTCGACTATTAGCACCCCAAAATGCAGTAAAGTAAATCCTAAATATAGCCTGCAATATTTAGGAGTTTGAATTTTGAAAGAGGGGTAAATTTTATCAGTTTGCATTGCCGCATTCGCGTGAAACCAAAACTCATCCGCATAAAATAAAATAAAGGTGTCAAATCTTAAACCGCGTATAATCGAAACCGCCTGAAACGAGGGTCCACTGTACAAGTCTCTACATCTATTAGTTAAAGTTGACATTTTATGTGTTTAAAACTTAAGCATATAAATGCTAGAATGAAGTATGGCTTTGCACTTCAGGAATGCAATAAATATTTATTGTGTCTCTTATAGCTCGGAAGTGCAAAAAGTTGGAAGCAAAATATTGTGCCAGCTTAAATATTGAAATTCCTTATAATTAGTTCTTTATCTTGTCATGTGGCTCAAATAAACGCTGTGTTTCTTACGTTTTTCAGTTAAAGCGTGCTTCCATGTTGCCCAGTGCCGACCAAGCCGTCATGGTAAGTTTCTTTTTTTAACAATTTGTTTTGGTTTTTAGAAACTTTTTTTAGTACTGAGTAAGAAAAAGAGTATACAGTCGGATCATGCTACAACGCGATCTGACTTGCGCGAAATGGCTATAACGCGAGTTTTTCATAAGTAATGATTTTGTTATTGCTGACGCAAATTACTCGCTTGCAACATGAAATTTTTTGGAAAGTAGCGGCGGAGCATTAGAATTTTCTTCGTTGACACTAAATATTGGTTTCGTGAATGGACTTTCATCCCTTTAGCATATTGACAGTGGAAGTTCACACACTATTAGTCTAAACAACGCTTTGCTTTAGTTTATACAAATTACCGCTCCGATTCTTAACAATTTTTTTTCCCTTCTTATGAACATTGATAAAACAAAATGATTCACAAACGAGGATTTTCATCAAAAGTTTTCAAGAGTGGAAAGAAAAACAGAAAGTTTCTGACAATGCAAGAAAAGGTAAAGATTCTCGATGCTGAATGATAAAGTGCCTCGAAGGTAGCACGACAATTAGGTATGAGTTAATCTTCGATACGTACAATTAAAGTTGAAGAAAAGGAAATCTGCAAATGTTCAGAACTTAGTTTTAATAATGAAGCTCGCAGAGTTGTGTCTGAGCAAAATACAAACATTATGAAAATGGAAGCCAAGCCGAAAATAGTGGTGTTCCCACACTGCATAAACTTCATATTTTTTAAAATTATAATTAAAACTAAGATATCTACTGTTCAGTGATATTATAATGCAGTAATGTTCTTTCTGTAAGTACTCTACTGTTTAAGTTCATGTATCTTATTGATCATTGATTTTGTGCTTCATAACAGAATAATCATGTTAAATAGTAACGCTTTTTCTAAAATACAGTAAAAAGTTAGTTCTTTATAAAACATACAGTAATATATAGTTAAGAAATGTTTTTGAGGGGTGTTAACACATGTCCGAAATAAATGGGTATGCTTATAAAATATTTCTAAACATACATTGTTCCACAACGCGAAATTCCGACTTGCGCAAGGAGTCTTGGAACGCATCCCTCGCGTAAGTCAGGATCCGACTGTAGTACTATTAGATATGGTACAGAATAACACAACTGTGATAAAAAAAATTTGACATACAAGCACACTATATGGGGGGGGGGGGGATAAAATCAACTTTTTGCAAACACATTGTTAATAATATTTGTTTAATGAACTTGTAGGGAAAATTTCATTGAAAATTATTTAAATGGGGGGAGGGGATGGAAGAAGCATTTGAGTCTGATGCACTTGTAAAATCAAACTTAACTTCAAACTTATAATTCTGTTTATTTCAGATTTCAGCAATAGTGAATTGTCGACAAGGTAGCGTCAAGTTTGACACTAGTTGGTAAGTTTTTCTTTCTTGGAAGTTTATTTGATAACATTATATGCTATTGTGTTAATATCCAGTATGATTTAGACTGACTACTTAATGAAAACTTTTGTCAAGTATTAATGCCATATAGACACTGGTTAACCCTTAAAGGCATGATTGTTTTTTTAAAACTGTTTAAAATATGTTCCTTGACTTTAAACTTCTGTTCAAGTCACGAGAAAGGTACTTTAAAAAATTAATTCATAAAGTTTAATTCAGGTGTGGTTTGTAGTTAAACAACTCGGCAACATTGGGCTTTATCTGAAAAAACAACAAATATTTTTCTGTAATGTGTCTCAAACCATGGATAAAAACTATTAAAATGCCCTGCTATTGAAGTAGTTGTAAAACTTGGATCGTCATAGAATTAAAAGTCAACATTTTCACGTGCACCAAAGCAAAAAAAAGGGGGGGGGGGATCCTAGATTTGCAAAGGCTGAAACAAGAGATCTGTTTTTGTTTTCCATCAGATTGGTGCATTTACAAGTTTAAAATTGATTTAATAGCATCTTCAGTGAGTATTTTCTTGGTTATTGGCAACTTTAGCATTTCAATTTGTTCTCATACTGTTTTAGAAAAGTAAATTGGGTATATTGCCAAATGGCAACATGATGGATTTCAGGGTTAATATGTTTCTTAAGTTACACTATTTGGAATCTTTTTTTAAATAAGTCTGTGTTTCTTAGCCTCCCTTTGTGTAAGAAAAGCAAAAATACTTCAATTTCTAAAAATGAGCTTTTTCCAGAACATCTTCATGCTTTGTAATCATCTAGTTCTAGCCATTTGTAGTATTATGTTTCATATCTTTAACTACTAACGTATGTCAAGATTTTAAGTCATGTTTTAAGATATCACTTGTGTGCAATTTATGCTTAGGTTAGAAGATCTGCATGAGACAATCCTACTGGAGACGACCAGCAACAAAATCACCCCCTTGGTCGTCAATCCAGGGAGACTGCTGCTGACAACGAGCCGCCTATACTTCCAACCCTACAACAATGCGGAACCTGTGAGTTGTCTTTCTCTTTTCTAGAATGTATCTGGGCCAATTACATCTCTCTATTTACTCCATCCACTTTGAGTCATTTCTTTGTAATTTAGTGCAAATGTGGTTCCTGCAAAAATGTCAACCCTAGTTAAAATTTAAAAGAATTCTTCTGTTCCATCCTTCTAATTGTATTTAACTGTAGCTGTCTAAAGTGACCTGACCAGTTAAACTACGCCCAAAAGTTCTTTTGCAGCAATTTAATTATTGTTCAAAATTCCGCCAAAATAAGATTAATTTTAATGAAATGTATTCTTTGAAAATCTTAACAAGTGAAAAAAGAAAAGAAAAACCTTGCATTTATTAATTATCTGCAAGATTTTTTTTAAAAAAAGAGTCAAGACAAATGTGTTCTGATGACTAAAAACCGTTAAAGATATTTTTTTAAAAAAAGTGAAATGGAGCAAAGTATTGAAAATTTGCTAAAAACAATACTGTTATTTCTGTTGAAATTATTTTGAAAGCTTCAAAAATGCATCAACTTCTGCAGAAAAATCGCAGCTTTCAAATGGTATAAAAAGTTTAAGTGAAAAAAATTTTGATCGCTTTTCAGCAAATTGCTTAAATTTTAAGTAGAAAAGAACAAACTCAAATGAAAAATGGCTTGAAGCCCTACTCCCCATTTTGCTCCATTTTTTTTATTTTATTTTATTTATTTATTTATTTATTTATTTTTTTGACTGTATGTGTTAATAGGTTCGTTTGGGCAATGTAAGCACAGGCACTAGCAGACAATTAAATATTTCATTTTGCTATTTAGTTTGTCAATCCATGATCAAAACAAGATCCAGGGAATGCGTAGGAAGCAAGATGCTTAGCATAGCAACTATAATAGTTGCCAGTTGAATCATTTCCTTTAAAAACTTCTTCCCTACTGTGATAAAAGTTCAGAAACATTTAAAAATAAATATTACTGCAAAATGTAGTGTTTACAGTACAGAAAATTTTACTGCACTTGTTACTGGAAAAAGTAAGAGATTGCTGCACCAATCGGTAGACCACATGACTTATGGTGTGAAGTGCATAATTCAGGGGCGGATTTACAATCTATTCAAGGGGGTGGTGGTTGAAAACCGTAAAAGTCATATTCCTACCCTCAAGCCCGTCATGTAGGGTAGGGGGGAGGGCAGGGAATCAATTGTCCCCCTTATCCTGTATTTTAAATACCAATCACCCCCTATCGCCCCTCACAAACGTATCGCCCCCTTAAAGTGTTAAATATCCCCTTTGTGGGCCCAACCCCAGAGTTGGAAACCACTGTTCTAAGTCATAGCAAAATGCCAGTACAGTTTAGCAGCCAGTACATCATGCCAGTACAGTTTAGCAGCCAGTACATCATGCCAGTACAGTTTAGTCCATGGAAGAAAAAGGTTGGAAAACATATATAGAAATATAAAAATTATTAAAGTTCAAAAAAGGGGGGAGGGGCGAGCTCAGGTTCAAAAGAAAAAGTTTGTAACGCTGTCCATCCTCGACTACACTAACTGTCTAAACTTAATTTAAAGCAAATTTGTGGAATGTACTTGATTGAAACTAATAGCGATAGCTAGTAATTCCTTCAATTCTATATATTATTGTTTTTAGAAAGTGACGGTCATGGAGGGGGCGCCCCCCCCCCCCCCCCACCGCTCCTCTAGTAACTGCCACTGGCATCATTCCCCATTCCTGCTTCCCTTGAGTCCCATTCAGTAACAGGGCCAATATGCCATTCTGCAAATAATGAGAAGGCTTATATTCAGTAAATTACCGCCCATTAGCCAGGGCTAAAGCAGAAATACGTGCAATACATGTATTCCTATGCTGGGCTGATGAGTGCTAATAAGCACGAAACTGCAGTCCTCGGCTGGAAATGACTGAGCTGGCGGTGTATTTCACGTATTTCTGCTTAAGCCCTGGCTAATGGGTGGTAATTTACTGGATATACCTTGCCTTGCGTTCAATCTTCGAGTTGAACCGAACCATTGCTTCGGTCACTTGTCTGGTCTGCTAATTCTATATTAGCTACCAGTTTGTTTTGCACTCTTGTCTTCCTTAAGAGGTTTTCCATCTCCAGCTCAGTCACTTTCCTATGCCGGGCTGATGAGTGCTAATAAGCATGAAACTGCAGTCCTCGGCTGGAAATGACTGAGCTGGCGGTGTATTTCACGTATTTCTGCTTAAGCCCTGGCTAATGGGTGGTAATTTACTGAATATACCTTGCCTTGCGTTCAATCTTCGAGTTGAACCGAACCATTGCTTCGGTCACTCGTCTGGTCTGCTAATTTTATATTAACTACCAGTTTGTTTTGCACTCTTGTCTTCCTTAAGAGGTTTTCCATCTCCAGCTCAGTCACTTTCCTATGCCGGGCTGATGAGTGCTCCTCGGCTGGAAATGACTGAGCTGGCGGTGTATTTCACGAATGAGAAGGCTAGTTCAAATCCCACTGTAGTATCTCATTCTTTTTCATCTGAGCAACGAGCCCCAGTCCTTTTGTTTTTTCTAACGTGAAACATTATGGTAAAATAGGATTTTACAGTAAAAATTGCTGGCAAATTGAATACCGATGCATTAAAAAAAAATTTAAGTTTATCATTGTTTGAATTCTTTTTTTCTCTCACGTAAGTAATATTTATTCTTTCAGTGGCCTGTCTTGAAGATAAAACTTTCAAACATCAAGAGGGTCATAAAGCGGCGATTCCTGTTGAAGCAAGTGGTAACATTATTTTCTGTTTCTTGTATTAATCATCATTTACATTGAATTATTGCTTGTCCTTCCTTTTTGTAAGTGTAAGGACATTCACATTGTGTATGCCATGATTAAAAGCGAATGTGATTGCAGGCCAAACTGGAAAAGTGTTTGTTATCCAGAGACTACTATTGCGGGAAAAGCAAGTTATATTCTATTCTAGTACAGAAGGTGCTGAAATATTTTTGAGGAAATATCAGTGTGTTTAAACTTACTCTTTAGATTCAAGGAGTAATATTAAACATGATTAGAACTAATAAACCTTTGTGCAGAGCAGTAAAAGGAAATTAACTATGTTTTATTGCACAAAATTCGCAGATAACTTCATTGTCGTGATTCAATGTTTTGAAGAACTCCTTTTTCAGAATAGCAAAATAGTGAGCTTTTGGATGTAAAGACACCTGGTAATTCAATTTGTTACTATATTTGAAGCGCTTGGAGCATTCAAAGATATGAATGAGTTTCGATGAAAACTAATACGTACACTGATGCACTTAAAGTACAACTTTCCTACCCAGTGTCAAAAATAAAACTTAAAAAAATCTTTTTTTTTTTTTAATTTTCATAAAATCTTCAGTTTTTATCTATATTTAAGGTAAGGGAATCAGAAGATCAAGGGCGCTCATATGCAAAATTGTAAGGAGGGGGGGGGGGGCCTCAAATATTTTCCCCGTGGTTTAGCTGAATATTTTCCCCATAGAAACCGATTTCAGGACTTATTAGTGTCATTAAGATTTGACATTTTTAATAACTTATTCATTAATGACTGGAGAAGAAATATTTTTACATTTTTGCAAAGAAAAAAGTACTAAAAGCAAGGAAGTTTTATTTCAAGGGGGGGGGGGGGGGCTCTAGCCCCCTTGCCCCCCTATATCTGCGCCCATGCAGAAGATATGAATGGATTCTAATGACAAAAATGTAAACTAATGTAACCAAAATGCAACTTTCACACCCCACGCCAAAAGTAAAATCGAAAAAAAAAAAAAAAAGTTTATTCTTGTGCTTTTTGCCCAATCCTTATGTTTTACTGTTGTATTGTATTGTAAGTGCTTCCAGTTTGTGAGCGTATGAGTTGCAATAAAATGGGTGGATGACAGCGTTTTACATGTGTACATGCATTTATCAGGTTATAATTTGCGAGTATTGGTAATAAAAAGAGAAGTTTTTCCCATTCAAGTATTCCTACAATACCATCGTTTTATGCATTTCAAAATTTGCTACCAATTTTTTTTTGATGAGTTTCAATTTACCTGACCTATCTTTCATCGCATACGGAATGTCTTAGTTACGTTCATATTTATGATATCATTCATTTACTGTAGTAAAAGCTTATAATGAACGCCTGTGTTTTTACTGTGCTGTCTTGATGTCTCTGTCTGTTTTAGGGCCTGGAATTGTATTGTTCGAAACAGTCTGCAGTGCAGCATCTGTTTCTGTCTTTTAAGAATCAGATAGAACGCGACGTCCTTTTTTCCAAATTAATTATACAGCCAGGTAAGTTGTTGTGCCTCCCTTTTCCTGTGCAAATTGAGTGCATTTTTCAGAAAAGTTTAATAAAGGAATAATAAAACTTTTTTTTTTCTTTTGAGTAAAAAGACATACGGTGTTTCTACAAAAAAAAAAAAAAAAAAAAGACCCAGTCTTACATTAAATTGTTTGCCATAAATCTAACATAAATAGTAATCATAATGAAAATTTTGAATTGAGGCTTCTCTGAAGCAAGCATGAAATTCATTCCCTATCATTGCTCTAGTGGAATTTATGTTTTGTTTATCACAAAATCACATATGCATCTACAATACCACTCAAAAAGCATGGTATTGATCTATGCCTATAATAGAGATGCGGGACCACTGCCCAAGTTTTATCCAACATAGGATTTTTATTGCAAGCAATGTGAAGTTAGAAAACAGTTTTTATTTAAATGATTCTTATTAAATTAGCTCTCAAATCCGAGAGAGGAACAAGGATTGGTTTTTGTGGAAAGTGCCTAAAATTTTAGATGCGTTAATAATTTTTTTTATATGGAGCAAATGATTATATGAAAAAATAAGGAGAAGTTTTGTAATGGTAATAACTAGTGGTGTTCCTGTCAGAAGTGTTACCCAGGGCCTAAACTTTTAATGTCATCCTCCCCCTGAAAAAAAAAAAAAAAAAAAAAAAAAAAAACTTAATATTTTATGCAAACATGAAGTTTATACTATTTTCAGAAACACGTTTATATTTATGTGATGTACAAGAGTTTATATTAAAAGACAAGTATAAATTGTAAATAAATTTTATGAAAAATTTTCTTTAGAGGAATATGTAATGAATCACCTACTGTGTTCCAATTTAATTGAAATTTAATAGGTTAGATTTTATTGAAAATGTTAGAATTGAAGTATCTATATTTTTCAGAAACTCATAAATCCGTTTTTGGTGTCACCCCATGTGGACCACCCTCTTGGACCCTGGTAGTGACACTACTGATAACAAGATGCTATTTCTGAAATACATTTAAACTAAGAAGAATAAAAGAAAAAGATATTTTTGAATTAAAAAAAAAATCAACTTCAAAACTACAGCTAGAAATTGCTCTAAAAAGTTTTAAAAAACTCTTAAACACCATTGATACTATTTTTAAACATAATTTTTTAAGTTTCGCAAAAATAATTGATAAAATCATACGTAACCATAATTCAATTGCAAATATGAATTTTAATAGATGCAGACTCTTCAATAGCAATCCTATCCATTGCATTGATCGCAACACATCTGTGCAACAATATAGTTGTTTTGCCCTTAATTTTGAGTTTTTTTTCTTCTGAAAAGTACAAACAAATTTTTTTTTTGCAAAAAAAAAAAAAAAAAAGGTTGCACATTGACAAAATTCAAAATACATCTTTAATTGAGAACTCTATGATTTCTTCATAAATTTATTTAACTCGGTATACTCAATTCCGGGTGTAGCAGTGTTTGAATTACAGATTAATTATAATTTTTTTTCTTTCAGAACTTAAGTTAGAAGACACAGGACAAGAAAATATGACTCTTTTATGGCAGAATGGGTTAATTTCTAATTATGATTATCTTTTGTATTTGAACAGGTATCTTTATCTTATATTTAATTCATTAATGCAATGTTATTCACTAAAATCCTTTTGTGGTGCATGAAAAACTTCCAGATTTTTGTAAATATCTGGCTATCTAAGGCTTATTAAAATAAAAAGATGCTGAAAATGATACTTAAATCATAATAAAGAATTACTAAAACACTAAAAATGTCAAAATCGGATGAAATTTACTATAGAAAAGAGCAAAGGAGGTTACTTTTTTTTTTCTTTTTGAATCAAGTTATGTCTATTATAATGCATTGCTTGCATGTAAACTTAATATTTAGGTCTTAATTTTTTACCTGAGAGCCATTCTAAAGTAAGTCAAAAAGGCAAATTTCTGCAGAATCCTATTCTGCATCAAGCTATAAGAATGTAATTCTGAAAAGCAAAATCCTTCATAAGTATTTACCAGTGTTAATAGCGCTCGTCTCAAATAAATGTTTTTTAGACTTTCCTGAGAAGTAATGATAGTGCAACTTCCTTTAGTCTGAGTTTGAGATACAGCATTGACCCCTAACATTAAGTATTATATTTTATCTGTAAGTATTCAACAATTGATATAAAGTTTTCATTACTTTTCAGTTTGGCTGACCGTAGTTTTAATGATCTGACACAATACCCTGTATTTCCTTGGATTTTGTCAGATTACACATCAACTTCCATTGGTGAGATTTAATTTCTTGCTACCAATAATTTATTAGCTGTTCTCTTTTTATCACTTTTTAAAGATTTTAATCATTTGAACGTATATCGTTGCCTCAGAGCAACAGTAGGATATCTTAGTGTTATTCCTGGGATTAGATGTCTTACTGTTGCTCTGAGGCGACAATATGCTTGTTAGTCTCTTGGCTGCTGAATCTCATGAGCTTCAGGTTGTGCATTGCTTTCGAGACCTGACTGATACACATCTTCAAACTTAATGTAGTATTTATTTAATTTGTGTCCTAATTGGTAAAATGTTACTTTTACAGTCATGTCTAAAAAATAACTTTCCTTGCCAACTGATTTAAAGATGTACTAAATGTATGGTGTTGTAGCCTCTAGAAACTAAAAAAGCAGCATCTGTAATAGAAAAGTGTTGTTCTTGATAAAATGGTTATAAAATGTGTAGATAGTTTTGAAAAAACATTATTTAAAACTATAAATGAGTTAATCTAGACAAGAAATGTCGCATCCCCTGTTCTCCAAGATACTTGACAGCATGATGGACTATTAGGAAACTCAATAAATGCCAGTTAGAGATACAAGAAAAACCCACACAATTTGAACAATAATAACAAACCTGGAACTTAGGAGAACATTTGAAACTTTTGTTGTTGAACAAATTTCTTTCTTTTACACATTGATATTTATCCTGTAACATAATTATTTACGGTTTTCTTTAGGCGATATCTTTTCTAAAATCTCTGTAGAGTAGTTCAATCGGAAAATACATTTGGTAAAGAAACTTTTTCCTCATTAAAACAAAACTCAAATTCATGGTTTGTCTCTGAAAAGAAGTATCTAAGCAACGCTTGTTCATATATTCAGCGTTATGAGTTGTTATTGGCAAAATGGTTTTATATTTCTGCATGGAATAATATTGATTTCCTTAAAGAAACTGGTGCATACTAATTTATTACCATGTTTTTATTAACTTGGTTTGGTGCATGTCAGTACAGGGGAATATTGCAACTCAATTTTCATCCACTTCCTGTTATCGGATTCTTTTGAAAATTTGTATGTGACCCCAGACCCGATGACAATACAATATTCTACAATCAAATTAATAATTAGTTTGTTCCACTTTTAATCTACATTTTTGCATAAATACTTTAATATGAAAATGAAAAAATGTTTGCACAAATTAAAATTTATTATCCGTAGGGACCCCTTATTTTTTTGCATCTGATTTGCAATTTTTTCCAATATTTCAAGGTAATTAGAATGTGTATTATACTTTTTTTTTTCTCTAATTTCAATCTAAAATGTAGGTGAGCCTTCAGTTGAAAATTCATTGTTGATCACTGCTTTTATTAAAATGTGCCTCAAATGTTTAAAGTAATATACATGATCATAGCAATTTGTATATGTAAGGGATATTTCAAAATTGTGGCGAACTTTCAATGTAAATGCTGGAAAGTGTAAATAAAATGTTTGTTTGAACTGCAACTTTTTAGCAGATATGAGGCAGTGAGAAGCAAGGGGATATAAGTGCCAAGATTAAAAATTTAGAGATAACTAGTCAATTGGTGAACCTCTCCTCTGTTTTGGTGCAAGAGATAGTACTAGTAGCCCTGGTAGGTGCTGCTTTATATCATGGTTTAGAAAACTTTTCAATAAAATCCTACCTGGGGTCAGAACTTTAAACGTGTTTTGCTAAAAATGTGTAAATGTCCGCTTACATCCTTTTGCTTTTTACTGCCTCATACAATCGCACCACGGATTGTATGGAATTCGCAAATGTGCAGTTAAGACAAGTTTACCTCAATGAAGGGGAAAAGTAAAATTTTATGTGCGTGTTCTGCTCCTTTGAATACAACTCTGCTTAATTTAGAGGCTAATACGAGGGCTATCCAGAAAGTAGATTACGTTTTGGAATAAAAAATAAACAAAGTATAGGAAATTTTTTTTATTATATACAGATGAAAGCCACACTCAAATACTACTTTTCGACATAGTCACCATACAAATTAAGGCATTTATCGTAGCGATGTACGAGCTTGGAAATTCCTTCGTCGAAAAATTCGGCCGCCTGCGCCTTCAACCACTCCGTTACCTCTTCTTGCAGCTGTGCGTCGTCATCAAAACGCTGCATAGCCAGCCACTTCTTCATTGCTGGGAATAGGTGGAAGTCGCTCGGTGCCAGGTCGGGACTGTACGGTGGATGAGGAAACAACTCCCACTTAAAAGATTCAAGAACTTTACGAGTGACATTTGCCGTGTGGGCCGGGCGTTGTCGTGAAACAACAAGATCTTAGAGCTCAACATTCCTCTGCGCTTGTTTTGAATTGCTCTTCTGAGTTTTTGGAGAGTTTGGCAATACCTTTGAGAGTTTATTGTAGTGCCTCTTTCCAGGAAGTCCACCAAAATCACACCTTTTTTGTCCCAAAAAACAGTTGCCATGATCTTCCTTGCCGACATTGTTTGCATGCATTTCTTGGGTTTTTGGGGAGAACTTGTGTGCCCCCACTGCATTGATTGCAATTTCGTTTCACAGTTCACGTGTTTCACCCATGTTTCGTCACCAGTAACGATGCGATCGAGTAAAAAGTCACCATCCTTATGGTAAGCGTCCAAAAAGTTCAACGCTGCAGCCATTCGCTGATTTTTGTGGTCCTCTGTCAAGATTTTTGGAATCCATCTTGCACAAAACTTGTGGTAACCAAGCTTTTCGCTGATGATTTCGTGCACCAAACTTCGCGAAATTTGTGGAAAACTTAAAGAAAGTTCCGTTATTGTGAAATTTCGATTTTCCCGGACTTTAGCATCGACTTTTTCGAGAAGTTCGGCGTTCACTATGCTGGGTCTCCCACTTCGATCTTCGTCGTGAACATTGGTTCGGCCATTTTTAAATCTTATGACCCACTGACGCACTCCACCTTCAGTGATAATGTTGTCCCCATACACTTCACAAAGCTGCCGATAGATTTCTATCGGTTTACAGTTTTTTGCAGTCAGAAACCTTATTACTGCGCGCACCTCGCAGCTCGCGGGATTTTCAATTAACGCAGACATTTCAAACCGTCACAGTATCTGAACGAACACAGCACGAACCTCTCACTAGCACGGCTAGATGCAGACTGAGCTGCGCAACGCTTTGACCCCAAGATGGCTGCGCTAGCCCCGCCCCTAGCGGACACAGTCGAAAACGTAATCTACTTTCTGGATAGCCCTCGTACATCTGCAGAAGCTGACATCGCTAAAAAGTAACAGATGTGTCCATTTCCGCTTGTAAACTGGATGTTTGCCTTTCCATACAACCCATCGTCAGACAGTATGTGTGTTTATCTGTGCTTGACTTATCTCTGGTATATTTTGGTAGTTGGATATGTGCTTCCAGTTAATTGGCAGAGAAATATATGTATTAAATTTGTTTATACTGCCACATAAAAAATATCCTGCTTGGATTGAACTTATGTTGAGCAGAGAAATGTAAAAAATTATTCATTTTAAAATCTCTCACCCTCCCCCTCCCCTTCCTCCGGAGAGATGAAGTAGATACTTTGTTCTTGCAAATTTTTATCTTAAAATACTTTAAATAGTGTCTTTATTTCCTTATTTGTTTGTATATACACTAGTACTACCTTGTGACAACCAGGCGTCATTTTTCATTTCTCCCCAGACTTGAGTGATCCGTCCATTTACAGGGATCTGACAAAACCAGTTGGCGCTCTTTCAGAAGAAAGGCTGACAAGGCTCAAAGTAAGAATTTTATTTTTCGTCAAATCCTTATTGTTGATATTTGAAAAATCTTGTACTTTGTATTTTTTATAAATAATTATTTTTATTACTTTTGAATTTTTTGATTCATTTGATTGTTTGTGTTACCATTTTTAATATAATAAAAATAGCATTTTGAAAATTTTCCTCCAAAACTTTTTTGCCACCTTTCATTAGTTAGAGCTTTTTCAAGCTATTGTAGTATAGTCTAAGTGATATTCACAAACTTTTAAACGAGGATGGCATGATTTCTGTCCAAACCTGAGGTTGTAAGCCAAGCTACTTTTCTGCAATGCCCAAATGAAATTCATTTCTAAAACCAATCGTCTTTCGACGAAATGGCAAGTAGGCAAGTCATAAAATTTGCTATTACGACTGCAATATGAATGGACACAATGCACATGCACACAAAAACCATTGGGAAGAGATAAAATGAAGGGAGTGAAAACTTTCATTTGTGCAGCCAAAACCCCAAGTCACGTGATACATTTTAAAGCTAAGCATTGGAAGAAATCAGGCTTCTTTCACTTGTTTTATGCAAAACATGCCAACCATTTGTCGTTGAGTCACGTGACTTGGGTCTTTGGGTCAGCTTTTGCTAGCCAATGAAACTTGGACTTGCCCCCTCCATTTACTAATTCCTGCTCTAAGACAAAAACCTGACTTAAACACACACACATACAAACTTGGGGAAAATAAATAAATACTAATCGTTGGGGGAAAAAATACTGTAAAATAAATTGATAAAATGCTGTTTTTTAATCACAGTCACAAATGGGGTAGAAGTTCTTTGCTGTTGAATTCTGGTTGTGACTAATATTTCTTCCCAGTTTATTTCTCCCTGAGAATGTTTTGATGATAGATGACAGTGAGATTTTACTGTGTATTATTTTATTCAATTTAAAATGTGTGATACTCCATATAAAAAATATTTTTTTGGTGTAAGTAAGCATTGTGCTTGTTACAACTTAATTTACAAATAATTGTTTTGTTTTACTGTTCAAAGAATGCATTAGAACTTAATTTATGCTAATAAGTTTCAATATCGATCCAAACTATTGACTTTTTTGTTATATTTTCTTTTGATCACTCGCAGACATAGTATTGGATACCCCCAGATGGCGTAGCAATCTGACAAGACCTTTAAGTCTTGTTGTCTTTAGCAGCAAAATGAAATGCATTAATAGTTTAACTAGATGCTTATGTTAGGTTTTTTTTCCCCACACATTACAAAATTTTAAGTTAAACAACAAGTTATTAAATAAATAATATTTAAATAAATATTGAGTTTATAAGTGATGAGAATACATTATAACAAAACAGATTATTAAATCTGGCAATATTTAAACTTATTAAAATAAACAAAATTCTAATACTTTTTGAGCGTTACAATGAAATACTTATTTTTTAATGTTGAGTATTTTGTTAGTATGATGTTCTAAAATCCACCCAACCTTTTTCAATGACCCTATGCATCTATTTATTTATTTATTAATCTTAAAGCATGGAATACCGCTGCTCACAAGAGAAGACATTAAAATGAACACATTTTTTTTTTCATTTTAAAATCAAAGCTTTTTACCAAAAAAATAAAAAAAGAAGCTTTTCTTTTCTTAAAAAAAAAAAAAAAGTTATTGATGGTTTTGAGGGTCATGAGCCCCTCAACTACCTCAAAGGCCTTCATGCCTGGCTCCGCCAGTGATAAAGGCCTTTACACCAGACCAGGCTACATTCCTGGTCTTACACCTGGCCAGACCAGGTTACACTTTTGACTAAATGTTTTATTTTTGTTCCAGGAACGATATGAAGAAATGGCTGATCCGAAATTTTTATATGGTTCTCATTATTCCACTCCTGGATTTGTACTCTATTACCTCGTCAGAAAGAGTAAGTTACAAGTTTTGCATTTTGCAAATGTAAAAGCTATTTTTGCATAAAAAATGTCTAATATTTTCAGATCTTATTTAATTTCTATTAAATAATGTTTAAAATAGATG
Source organism: Uloborus diversus (assembly GCF_026930045.1). Lineage (NCBI taxonomy): Eukaryota > Metazoa > Arthropoda > Arachnida > Araneae > Uloboridae > Uloborus > Uloborus diversus. Next base: position 218,577,307 of record NC_072732.1, read on the forward strand.
CCAAAGTAGTTTTCTGCTTTCTTCAAATGAGTGATGATCTCTTTTCTCTTAATTTGGGCCTAGTTTACACCACATGGTGCATGGGCCAAACCAATCTCTCTGAATCCAGCCATAAAGGAATTAAAAGTATCAGCTAAAATGAAACTAAAATTTACCAGGAACATAGCGTGGAATCAAATCCAATCTGGCACTTTTATCATTGATAGTTTTAAATATATATGATATTTTCAACTTTTCAACAAGAATGACATTTTCTCTGTTCATGAGAAAAAATAGCTCTTCCATTATCATAAAGTTACAGGAGACTAATGCTCTAATACACTTACCAAAGGGTCGGCCACCCATAGGCGGATTTAAGCCGAAATATTTGGGGGTGCAACAATAACAGGGATCTGAGGAGGGGGGGGGGGTATTCCCGGAATAACAAGGCAGTGGTGAAATCAGAAAATAATTTTAGGGCGGACACACTTTTAAGTCTAAAAAACGCGATGTAAACCATATTTAGTAAGATTAGGGGATGAACAATTCTTAACATTTCAAACTGCAGAAAAAGTCTTAAACGAAAGTCGATATTAGAAGCAATGTTTGAATCTAGCTACTGGTTTGGAATGGGATTCACGCTCCAGAAAAAAATTGAAATAGTAGTTTTGTAAACGCAGTTTTACAGTTCTTGGTGATATTTTAGAGGCAAGAAAGGTACGTGTGGCTCGAAGGCTATTTTTAGAAATTTTAGTCTTATAAATGTGATTATAGTCCATATTTATAGTTTGGGTTATGAATGAGACTCATAGACTGTCTCCAATCGATTTTTTGAAAAGCAGATAGAAATACGTAACCCCTCCCCTATCCCCCACGCTACCTCTTTAACTTTTCATAATTGAAGTTTCAAAAATACTACGGAGGACAATTTTTGCTGCTGTTACCGGACGGTGTGTTCTAGAACTCTCCCCTTCAAAATTTTCGAAATTGAAATTCTTCTGCAATAATCCATGGTATTAAAAAAAAAAGATTCTCCCGCTTAAATATTTCGAAATAGTGGTTTTCAAAACCAAAATATTAACACCTCTTTGATGATAATAGAGAAAGGGGGGTCAGAGGCCCTTGTTCGAATATTTTCCAAAATTAAAGTCTTAAACACATGAGTGTAAGACCATATTTGGTAACGTTAGGGACACTGCAGTTTTTCAAAACTGAAGCTCCAAAAACGCAATTTTAAACGATTTTCGATGTATTTAGGTGATTAGAAGATCTTCCTTGAAAATTTTGCGAAAGTGAAGCCCAAGAAACAAAATTTGAGGTACTCTAATACCTTTAACTGGAGAAAGGGCTTTGGAGAAGAAACATTTAGGACTAATAGAAAAAATGAAAACAAAATAGAAAAACAAAATGAAAAAAAAAAAAGGGAGGGGGAGATATGAAAGAAAGAGGATATTGTGCGAGAAGGCACACAATTCGCCGCCAAATATCTGAAGCTGTTGAAAAATTTATATGTCAATATTTCTTTTTGAAATAGAAATTAAGAATTTTTCCCAACATTCTTTTTTTTCCCCCGTAAAATAACTGCGTTTTCCCAAAATGAGATCTTTTCTTCCCTTCAATAATAAAGAATATTTTTTTTTTAAACATCTACTCAGCATTTTGTGGGGAGGGTCATTAGTCTTGTGCCCCTTCCCCCCCCCTGTATGCACAACTGCAGCAAAATGTGCGGAAGTCCTCCTTCAAAAAATTTTGATTATTTACCTTAAAATTGTTGGTTTTCGGTTGATTTCTTTGTAGATTTTATTGATCAAGTTTCTTGCAATAGCCATGTTTTTTTTTTTTTTTTTTTTTTTTGGACTTTATTAGCCATTGTTGTTTTAAAATAGAAGAGTTTGTATTGATATACGAATAAATACCCAATTACAGAATATGCAATTATTCTATACAATAACACAGCACTGAACAATAAATTGTTTGAGAAGTTTCTTTATTTGCATGAAATTATTTATTAGGTTTTTTTTTCCAAATGGATAAAATTACTTTAATTCTTAATATGAGCACAGTTATGTTTTTCTTGCACTAGTGACGTGTGGTGATACACTGGATTCAAGTAAATTTACTAGTACAGCAGCTATGAATTTTTCCCCCCAACTGCGTTTCTGAGTGAAATATACTAAACTAATTTTTTTTCAAAACCCAACCAAAAATTTTGGTGGTGCGGCGCACCCCCTGGCACCCCCGTAAATCCGCCTATGCGGCCACCCCCTTTCTTGGCACTTTGCTCTTTCTTCTCTCACACTTCTTCTCCACATTGTCCAGAGATATGTCCATCAACCATGTTAGTGGCATTATCAAAGAATTGTTAGTTTATAACCCACATTATTTTTTTATTTGTTCGCCCTTGAAGATTGACATGTTGCTGTTAAATTCCAAGCAACACTAGGTCAGTCAGTTTGTATCTAAATAAAAAGTATTTGATGTGTAAAAAGAAACCCTTCTATAAAAGCAAAAAAAAGTTTATATTCTATGTAAACATAAAATGCATTCAATTTTCAGAAAGAGCAATGTTTGTATATAATGAAATTTTAAGTGAGATGATGTACAACAAGTGATACTATGAAAATACAAGTGAAAACTATGAACGCTTTTTGAGCAATCACATTGCTTATTGTTCTCATTTGACTGTTTTTGGCATCCTTTGATTTTATTTCCTCCCTCCCCCCACCTCCCTCTACAGCACCACTGTCGACCGGCCTCACGATGCTGCTCCTCTTGCGAAAACATGCGTTCAGGCACACTCAACCCTACACGCACATACCCACACACTCATGCCTGCACACTGATACAAACACACACTCCTACATACACTCACACATACCTACACACACACTCATGATTGCAAAAAAACATAATTTTAATTCAAGATGTCAAAATTCTAATTATTTTTTTTTATATATATATCTTGCTCTGGACGCATATGTGCAGGGCTGTCACAAGTTCATGAAAGTAAGGGGATGTATGGAATTGATGGCCCCTTAATTATTTCAAAGGTTTCTCAAACAAAGGGAAAGATAATGGAGTTTAGTTTTTGGTATTAGAGGAAGTTACTACTTGATCTAAGTACTGACAATATGGGCCTAATCCCGAGTATAGTATTCGCTCCATGATGTGGGGTTCAAATAAAGGGAGTCCAGGGGTTTTCCCTCTGAAATTTTCAAGTTTGTAGTCTTAAAAATGCATTTTAGTTTCATATTTTTCAAAACTTGCAATTCCACTTTGGGTGTCACCCCTTAAACGGGGACACCCAGGGTGGACCGCCCCCCACATCCACCCCTAGCGACGCCACTGGTTAAGTATTATAACTAGAAAACTAAAATACCTACAAAAACATTTTCCTGTGCATAATAATAATAACCTTACATTATTTTTTATGTGCTAATTGGTCCCTAATTACTAATTGTGAGTTTTACATACATTTCCTTTTAAATTATTTCTGTAAAATTATTTAACTTTTAAAATTTATCAACTTCTTTAATTGTGTGTTCAGTATGGAAAATGGGTAATACACAGAATGTACTTATGTTTTATCGATTTATGTTCGTGTGGTGCATTTTGCAGATTTATATTTATAATCTGTCCACATTTATCAACAAATTATGGCTTCATTTTAATTTTCTTTGTAAGTGATTGCACGTGCAAAAATTTACTTTTGAATCTACGTAGTTCCAAACAACTTTGTCCATGCCCCTAACGCAGTTTTAGGCAGCAAATAAATCAATATACATGCACATTTTTCTTTTGCAGTGCCACAATACATGCTGTGTCTCCAAAATGGCAGGTTTGATCATCCAGATAGAATGTTTAACAGGTGAACTTTTGTAATGTTTCACATAAGTATGTAACGGTTGACTTCCCGTCAGTGTATATGTTGCTTTCTAATGGGAGGAAAACAAATAATTTGAATATATATTTGCTAATATAAACTAACTTCAAACAACATAAAACAGTGTATTCAAAAGCTGAATTTGAAATTTCTTTTAAAGAGCAGTTGCAGCAGGGCCGGATTTAGGGGAGGGCAGGTGGGGCTACTGCCCCGGGGCCTCCACAACAGAGAGGCCCCCACAATAAAATTTTTAAAAACTATTCTAACTTTCACGGGTCGAAAATATCAGATATATACACATATATCAAAATATTTGGATATGTATCAAAGTTTCGGATTTTTTCGAAAATATGATGATCTTTTCGAACCCTGATTAGGGGCCTCCACTTCTTCTTTGCCCCGGGGCCTCCACACTTCCAAATCCGGCCTTGTGTTGCAGTAATTTTGAATTATAACAAAACGCGTAGGAGTTCTTAATATAGTTTGTGTTGACTCTTGTTTTCCTCCTTTGGCCAAGGTCTAGTTCTAAAAAACTATAAAAAGGTTTCTCTAAAAAACTATATTTTTTGCTGAGAGGTGGGTGAAAATAACAAGAAATAATAATAATTCAGTATTAAGAAAAATATGTTATCAGGATTTGCATGTACTCTTTTCTTATGTGTGAATTGATATTCTTTAAACAAACTTTGAGACAGAGTCAGTCATGTTGTTTCATAAGATTTTAACCAATAAAGAAGTGTTTCTAAATTATAATTAAAATCTGTCAGTCAGGCAGAGTCAAATTTTGTTTCACGAGATTTCGGCAAAAAAAAAAAAAAAACATCATTCCCAAAATAGAATTATGTTTATGTTTTGCCCCAATTTTTTTATGACACGTAAGTTGTGACAAGAACGAAATCTTTGTCAGATTTTCTATGAATGTAATTGATTCTGCATAATTTAATCTTGGTGCTCTCATGCTGCCAAATGCTTAAACATTGACTTTCGCTTATCCTATCACTAGCTGCGTGGCCTGGCTTTGCACGGTCTAACTGTAAAATAAATGTAATGTCAAGTGATGCGTGTTTAACAATCAGGCTTCAACTAGAGGAAAAAAAATGCTGTAAAATGTCCCGTAAAAATAGTTATTCTTAAAGAAAAAAACAGCAAATCAAAAATTCCCAATTAAATTAAGCGCACCCCTCCATAAATACAACTAAAATCCTAAAAAAAGAAAGAAGATAAGTCGCCGAATAATAATCAAAAGGGAAAATTTTTAACTTGAAACAAAAACAAAATTTTATTTAGTCACAGTCCAGAAAAAAAGTGGTAACCTTCTGAACGGTTTTATTTACGAGAATTTAAGTTCTGAATGGTTTAATTTACGAGAATTTAAGCGCGATATCAAAGAGATCGCGCAAACGATAATTTCCCGATATGAAAATGTTGTTCCATTAGGCTTAAAAATGCTTAACATTTTTCTTCTGATGATTTTACAGCCTTAGTTTTATTTGAAATTTGAATGAAGGAAATGAACTCCAGGGGTATTTTTCACGGATTTTGAGTGACACTAAAATTGAGCTGGTCGGATAATTATTTCGGGTAAAAAGAGGCATTTAATGCCATTTTCAGGCTCTAAAATTAAAATTTGAACAGTTTGGTACTTTTTTGGCGTTTGAAAACCCCCCTACATTCCTTCTCGGGTGCCCAAGTACCTTCCTGCCAAATTTGGTCGAGATCCGACGTAAACATACATATTTGTACCTCGACAACCGATTTGTATAGGGAACATACATACATATATACACACATGTATGCACATATATATATATATTTGTTTTATTTATATATATTGAAAAAAATAACTTTTGCTTTGTTGACCGTGATTTGTCAATTCCGCTTCAATATGAGAGGAAACAGAAAAGCTCTTGCAGTTAATACAAAGTCTTAGTGAATGGTCTGATTCTGATCAAAATTTCTTAGCTCCATTCTTGAAAAATAGTTTGGGAGCAGGATTCCTTCCCTTGACAGATTTAAAAAATTTCCTTGATTTCGAACACTTTTTTTCCCTCTCTTTTTTCCACTGTTGAGTAAAATTTCCTATATTATTTTTTAAAAGAATTTTTCAAGTGTGAAGTTTGTGTAGAGATAATTTTCAATGGTTGAGAATATCTATCTCAAAAATTGAAAAACCTATTTTCATAGAAAGATAGTTTTTCTCCTTTAACTTTTCATCACTTATGATGGTAATTGGTCAATATTTTTACATCATTAACAGAAATTGAAAATTTCTCTTTGAAAGTATCAGACATTAAAATTGTGTTAACCAAGTTTTTTGAAATTACTTTGACTAGTTCTTTCAGTACTTTTATTACCTCCAAGGAAACAAATCGCTAAAAACTACTAATAACAATGTTCTACAATTATACCATTCAAATGACAATGGAATTCAACTTTGATTAAATTTAAAACATATATTTAATTTTGGAATGATTGTAAGTTTGTTAGACGTAAGCAAACACTATTTTAACATTTGGATAAAATTGTAAAAATGTTTAGATAACTCACCTAAACTTTTACAACATGGAAATACACAAGAAGCTCAAGTAGTCAAGTAATATGGGTATGTAATCCCCTCCACCCCTCACACATAAAACTTGGTTTGAATGTCAGCCCCTGATTTGCACTTTTACCATAATTATAGAGCATGTGTCTGTTGTGGGAATCGAAATAATTAATTTGTTTAACTTGGTATCATAAAAGTTTGGAAATCTTTAGTTGCCTAGAACAGTACTACAGTTGATTCTCTCTTTAACGACGCTCTATTCAATGACTTTCTCTATTTAACGACGGCTTTTCACTGTCCCAGATGGTCCACTAGTGTTAAAAGCATTCTATTTAAGGACGCTTTCTACTTAAGGACGATTTTTTGTGGTCCCTTGAAAGTCGTTAAACAGAGAGCCAACTGTATTTGGTTGTCATTCTTCATAAAACATTTTATATGCATGCGTATAAATCAAAGCTTTGTAAAATCTTGAATGTTTGTGCTACAGTGCAGTTTTTTTCCCTTCTTAGTGTGCCAGACACATGGAGAAATATCACGACCAACACTTCCGATTTTAAAGAACTTATTCCTCAATTCTATGAACCAGATGCTGAAGGGAGATTTCTTCTCAATGCAAAGGTAGGTAAATGGATTTTTATGTGTCGAATCTATAGGGGAGCTAGCCGGGGGGGGGGGGGGGAGGGGGCTATTTGTGTGTGTGTGTGTGTGTGTGTGTGTGTGTGTGTTTAAACTTGATGTAAATCTTAAAAAGGCAGCAGTTACATGTTTTTTTTCTCAGCACAGAAAAATCTTTGCTCCATTGCTGCTGTGTAATACATAAATGTAAGCTGATTTTTTTAAAGATTATTTTCCAAAAAATTGTTGTTTTAAGATTAGTTTAGTTTTTTAGATTATTTTCTTTTCTTTCAAAAAAATATAGAAATAAGTGAATAAATAAATAAAAATAAATAAAAAAGCAAATAAAATTAAAAATTCATAGGGAAAAAAAATTTACATTGCAATTCAAAAAAAAAAAACAGCAAAATAACTAACTAATTTGCAGGTATCATGTGTTTAGGTTTCAATGTTAATCATGTGTATGTTTCATTTCCGCTTAGAATTTGAACTTTGGTTTGCGAATGGATGGTTCTAAAGTGGGTGATGTGGAGCTTCCTGCATGGGCAAAAGGTTAGTATTCGTTTCTGAGAAAATATTTTTTTACTTTAAAACTAGTGTACAGTTATCATTTCGAAGAAATATTCATCACACTTGATGCCCAAGTAACCTTGGTCCATATCATGGTAACTTCAGTGACAGGGGTATTGCCGTCAAGTCTAGTTTAGGCATCCCTATATTAACACATTTGAGAAGATATTTGTTTTTGTAAAAAGGGCAGTGGCCTAGGCCGAATAAGATGGTCTTAGCATCAATTATCAATCCATGTTGAATGACTGATACATATTCTTTCAGATCCAGGCCAGTTTGTTCAAGTGTTACGGGAAGCTCTGGAATCTTCCTACTCTTCGGCACACCTCCACCACTGGATCGATCTAGTCTTCGGGTACAAGCAGCGAGGGGAAGAAGCCATCAAAGCAGATAATGGTAAATGTTATTGGTCATATTTCATCATACCCGTCCATGAAAATAATTGCATGTGGAACAGATAGATGATTACCAAAGTCTTCAAAAAACCTTGTATCCTATTTTGTATTTTACAGAGTATGAATTTTCATAACTACCGACAATCCAAATACAGCATGCTTATTATGAGGGTGTAGAGACCACAATATTTGCTTTTTATAACAGAGTGCTCGTAAAAAATGAGTTTGTGAAAAAATCATAAACATTTATTTCTACATGATTGCTTTGTTATTTTTCTATTTATGTACCCAAGAAGGTACCAAAGAAGTTTTTTATTTGCTTTGAACTGTCTCATTGTATCTTTCTTGAAGTTTATGTGCACTTTAGAAGCCAAATATATCGAGGGCTTTTAAAGTTCAAATTCTTCTCATTTTTCGTTCTTGTGGTCGCTTTCTTTTTTTTCCATCTGCTAGCTTGAGTTTGGGCTACAATATCTTCGGTAGTAAATCTCGGAATGGATAACATATGCTTTAATGAATATATAATTTTTAAATGCTCCTCTACTCCATGATTTTTTTAGAAAAAGGACCGTCTCATCACTTGTTCTCAGGATTTATGTCTTATCTCTAACTTTTGGTTAAATTCAAAATATTAATGGAATTTTTCCAAAACGAAAATAACCTTTTCTGAGGAGAAAATCAACAGAAATTTTATGAATTACAAAAATATTGCTTGCTTTAAGTGGGGTTACCTTGTTAAAAGTGAGATGTGTTCCCATTGACTTAACATTGTACCAATCGAATTTTTTTTAAATTTCCTCGTTAAATCAGAGTTCTCGTGAAAACACAGGCTTGTTATAAGCAAAGTCGACGGTATAAGGACTAAGACTTTCGTACCCATACTCATGCGTCTATTCAAAATCTAGTCCTGTATTTTATTAGGTTGAGGACAAAACCATAATTTACTATCAACATGGTTTTTGAAACACATGCTTAGTACAAATGTTTGTGTCCCCACTTAATTTTTGAGGAAGTATTTCATAAAAATTATCATGCCTTAACTGATTTTCTTTGTCTTTTCCCTTATTTTCTGCCTCAAAAATATTTTATTTTCAACTTTTCTTTCCAGTATTTTATCATCTGACCTATGAAGGAGCTGTTGATTTAGATAGGTAAGTAATGTGCTTTATGCTTCATTTAGCTCTTTCAATTAATACTTTAATGATTCTTCAAAATAATCAATAGATTAGGCAGGGAATCTGACGGTACACCTATGACTTTGCAAAGCTATTTTGCAGAATTAAGGGCAACATGTTGGCTTAGATTAAATATTATTATCCTATTAATGTTTGGGTATAGAGTATGAGCTTGAATGGATAGCTGAAAATGTCCATTGAATATTGCCAAAAATAGATCTAAAAAGTATCATTGATAGATCATCTGCTTATGAAAACAATCATAATTATATTCATGGTGGGTAGCTTTGATAAACAATTTCTCTATCTTCAACTGTGCCATTGGCATAAAAATAAAGAAAAACTCCTAAACTGCTGTTGGAAGGTAAAATGCAGTATCAACAGAAATGTTTCTGAGATATTTGAAAAAAAAAAAATCATTTTATGATTTCATACTGCTGATATGTAGGAAAAGCGCAGTATCTGCAGAAATAAGTTTTTGAGATATTTGAAGAAACACATTTTGGGCAACAATAGGGGAATGTTGAAATGTGAAGTTTGTTTCGTGCTTAATTTTGAGCATAACCCAAACAAGCAAGTTTGTACAATAAAGCTAAAGTACAATAGATGGCAAAAATGCAAAAAATTGAAAAATGAAAAGTTTTCAGTTTCTGTGCTTTACTGTTCCACAGCAGTACAAAATTGATGCATTTGCTTAAAAAATACACTAAATAACTGTATGTCTGTTAGTTCACTCAGCTGTAAAAAAAAAACAATTTTGAGTAGGGTTCAAAGTAAAGTCAACACATATGTAAATGAATTGACATTGTGCTACCTTCCTTTGATGCAGATGACTTGTTCTTCCTTTCCAGTATCAGGGATGCAAATGAACGATATGCCTTGGAGGTACAGATAATGGAGTTTGGACAGATCCCGAAACAGCTCTTCCAGAAACCACATCCGTGCAGAAGGCTGCCTCCTTCCCCCATTGGGGACCACTTGCCAGAATTTCCTTCCCTTTACAAAGATGCGAAGAGTAGGAGTAAGTGATTACTTTCTTCTTTCATTCAATTATTTTTGCTTTTGTTCTACTCATGCAGGTTAGATGCACTCCCATTAGAAATTAAAATTTACTGCAAAGTAAGTATCTATTGTTGTAGTTGTCCTGTCATTGCTAATAATTACTTTGAACATATGGGGTGCCGTTGCCTTTACAAATAGCTTTTTAATATATAAGACAACAAAAGAAACATTCACAGCACACTTAGAGAGGAAGTAACAGCCAAGGCTCTGGTAGGAATCGAACCCGCAATCTCTGGCTTTTCATCACTTATTTGGATTGTGCATCATTTAAGTATAACTTTTGACTACTGTCCCATATCATTTTAAAGTATTATGCAAATGTCTAACATAAGTTCTGGAAAGAGAGGACATCTGGAAATGTTTGAACCCTTGAAAATGGATAAAATGATACCCGGAAAGTCGAACATAGATTAAAAGCCAATCAGTAGTTGAATTCACCGAAAAAATCCCTACAGGGAAAATTTAATAGGGTCAGTTGGGGTGAAGGGAAACAGAATTTCAAAGTTTAAACTTGAGATCTGTCCCTTTCTGTTTGGATGAATTGAAAAATAAAATTTTGAGCATTGTTTCCAAGACTCTTTGACCTTCCTCTTTGAGTATCTGGGTCTGAAAAATTTCACTTTTATGACTGTTTGTTAGGGAATGAAATCATATTTCTTTTTGTCCCAGTGTGTTTACTATTGTCCTAGATTCTGAGGGGTGAAAAAAACAACTCAATTTATTTTCCCTTGAGGTTGATGTAGGTAGATGATCAAACAATTCACACAGTCAGTTTAGAAGCTTGAGAAGTTCTGCATCAGCAATACTCAATCTATGGCATGTAGGTCACACGTGTCCCTCTGAATTCACAACTTGTAATCTGAACTTATTCAAAAAGATTCACTTAAAATATAAAATAAGCTGCATTTATGTACAATACACACAAAAGTGTCACTTACATCAAAGTTTAATCTTCCAAAAAAAAAAAAAAAAAGAATCTAAGGATGAAAAACTTTGCTGTTTCTACTTTTTAGCCTACTTTCCCAGTAAAAATCAGAGAAAGAAGAAAAAAGCATGAAAGAAGGCTTAATACATCTTAAAAATATCCCGAAAAACAAAAAAAAGTCGAAAATAAATAAAATAGTTAGATAAATATTGAAAAATTAAAAATTGGAAAGTAGGGTATTGAGATGGGGAAAAATGTCTGTCGGTCTGTCTGTCTGTCTGTCGGTCTGTCTGTCTGTCGGTCTGTCTGTCTGTCGGTCTGTCTGTCGGTCTGTCTGTCTGTCCCCCCCTAATAACTTTTGAATGAATAGTCCGATTCGAACAATTTTTTTTTTGTTAGAAAGATCTCGGCGAGGACATCTCATTCCCATAATTCATTTTTTGATTTGAACAATTTTTTGTTCAATTTTGAACAGTTCAAAAAAACTTAACATTAGCGCCTACGGGGAAATTCAAATCAAAAATAAATCTTGAACTTAGAAGCGAAGTGGCTTCAAACAAACTTTGTAGGGAAAAACTTTTGATAAAAAACATGTATCGAAAATATCTTTTTGATTTGAACAAGTTTTCGTTCAATTTTGAACAGTTCAAATCTCTTAACATTAGCGCCTAAGGGGAAACTGAAAGTCAATATAGATTCCGAACTTAAAGGCGGATTTACTTCAAACAAACTTTGTTGGAAATAGCTCTTGACGACCTACTCCCGACTCCGACTCCGAGAATTTAGGGGCACCTGACACCGACTCTGACTCCTGTTCCCGACAATTAATCGGACTCCGACTCCCCGACTTCGACTCTGACTTCGTAGCTTTGGCAAACATTTATACACGGAGGACAAATGACTGACTCCGATTCTTGGATATTCGACTCCGACTCTTTTATCCCAAAATGAGATTGACTCCGACTCCGACTCCGCTGCTGTGGTTTTAACTGTGAAATAATTATTGTTGATATGATTTGTTTTTATTTTCACGCTAAAGTTTTAATTTAGGTATTTAGTTTTCGGTGAATAAACTCGAAAAATATGCGCAGACGATTTTTTTTTTTTTTTTTTTTTGACAATGAAAATTATTTCTTTATGTTGACATTTTATTGTTTTTTTTTATTTTGGTAAGTGCATTAATTCGTTTAAAAAATTATTTTTGGCAACAGGGGAAAAAGAAACGATTTTTTTTATATGATGTATTTATTTTAATGAACTTATTATTATTTTTTCGTTTTGAAAGCTGTTAAAAAAAATTTTTAATGGAAAGAAGTGTATTAGCTGCTTTGTTTAAAAGGTGCTGCTATTTTATTTGTTCGTTTTTTTGAAGAAAAGTAAGGAATATTTTATTCCTAGAAATCAGCTTAAAATATTTTTAAAAATATGTTTGAAAAAATTTTCGATTTTAGCTATTTTTGAGAATTCTGATCAGGTACTAGAAAGTAGTATGGGTATACGGGAAAGTAGGCTCGTCTAGTTCTAGACGGAACTTCTTGTTGTCTTCAGGTTTTCGTGGGATTTTAACATTTTTCTGAATTTAATGAGTTTTTTTCTGAAACTATTTTCTACGGGAAAAATTGCAGGATTTTTATTTTGTTTTAATTGTGATGCATATTATGATCTGTTTTTCATAGCAAGTATTTTAAATCTTTGCAAATAAAATAAGATTTCAATTCAAATTTCAGGGGTTGGTGAACAGCAGTGATCACAAGGGGGCATAGCCCCCTTGCAAACTGAATTTAAAAAAAAAAATCTATTTTGAGGCAAGGAGAAGAAAATGAATAGTGATTCTCTTAAATATTTGTTTCTTTTCATTGAGAATCAATACTTTCTCTTACTTTGCAATCTGTTTTTGTAGATGACTCCGAGTCCAGTACAAGGTCTGAGTCTGCATCAAAAAGGTGGCAGAAAGACATGACACAATTGACTATCTGTTTGGACTGCAAAGGCCATAAAGAGTAGGTTATTCAGCTTCCTTTTTGTAGTTGCCAGCTTTCCCCTGTCACTTCAGATGATTTAAATACTCCTCGGTGATATAGGTTATGATTTAGTATTTTTTTTTTATTTTCCAGACAAATCACAGACGTATGTATCACGAAGGATCAGAAGTACATTTTTTCCGTGTCTCAAGGTTTGTTAACTTTTCTTCTCTCTACAATGTTCATCCTATTTTGCCATGTTTAAGTTTTATCCTCTAAGCTACAGCAAAACTCTTTTACAATCTTATTTTAGCAGCTTAGAATTTCCAATGCAGTCAAAAGTAGCACGATGTTTATTGGGAGAAAAAAATGCATTGCAAAGCCAAAGACAACTTCTTGTCACCTTTCCAAATTTTTTCCTATGCCAGTCTTGGGTGCCCCCTTCCCCTCAACTCCTTTCTCATGAACTCACAGTTGTTAGGAACAGTATTAGTGTATCCAAAAAAAAAAAATGTTTTAATTTACTAGTAAATTGAAGTGTACATAGTTTAAACTGTAATTAATACTTATTCTCATTTACAACACATTTTTTCATGTGTTTACCAAAATTGTCATGTAAAATTGTATAGTAGGAAAGTAGTTCATACAAAAAATAATTGAATAAAAAAAAGTATTTTAAAATATGAGACATTTTAATGTTTATATTGATCTATTATATAATAGAACTTTACTACACTGTTATCTTTATTGTTGTGTGATTCATAAAATCACTTCCACTTGTTTCTGCTTTTCATATTCTAAATAGTTTAGAAAAAAAATTTGGGGCTGTCCCACCTAACCCTTAAATGCATGATTTTTTAAAAACACTTTAGAATATGTTCTTTGGCTTATGACTTTAAACTTCTGTTCAAGTCATAAAAAAAATACTTTAACTTTGGTATGGTTATTGATTAAACAATCACTTAGCAGCATCAGACTAACTGAAAAAACAACAAATAGTTGAACATCAAATGTCCCAAAGCACCCATAAAAACTACAAAAATGCGTTACTATTCAAGTAGCAGTAAAACTTGATTCATCATAGAATTAAAGGAAGTTGGCATTTTCAAGACACTAAATTAAACATTTTTCCTGCATTTACAAATGCTGAAAAAAGTAATCTGTTTTTGCTTTCCATCAGATTGGTGCATTTAAACTTGCTTTAATAGCATCTTCAGTAATTATTTTCTCGGTTACTGACAACTACAGGTTTACAATTTATTCTTATAATATTTTAGATGATTAAATTGGGTATGTTGCCAAATGATAACACAATGCGTATAAGGGTTAATTGAGTATCTACTGTGCGAGCATGAGTTATGTTCCTATAATGTGACTCAACTTAAGGGAATCTCCCTTCGTTGTAGATGGATTGCTCAAAATGTATTCCCTGGAAGAAAAGAGACAGTTGAGAAGTATCAATGTGTACAACATGGTAAGTGTTCCTCGTTCCATCTGTGCTCTTTGACCTATGTGCTTGTCTCACTGACATGCTGTGTCTCTCCTCACAGGCTCTCTCTTCCTGCTCATTGATGGAAGACGACAGGACAGTTGTTGTAGGCTCTTGGGACAACTACGTGTGAGTGCCCTTTGTTCCGGACTCTTTCGGATCATCCTTTCTGAAATCCCTTTTGCTAAGATGCTTCACTTCCTTATTGTACTATAAACGAGTGTATTTGAGTACTTTGGACGGATGACTTTTGGAAAATTTAAATCAATTCAAAAAGCTCTTTCACTAGATATCAACTCAAGTGTTCTGTAAATTTATTGAAATAAAAGTACGATAGAAAGACCAGTCTTCAGTTTAAAATGAGTACTACAGTGCAATCTGGTTTATTCGAACTAACTGGGACCTAAGACAATCCAGATAAACATAAGTCAAGATAATCCTGGTAGTATGAGAAGTGGGCAAAAAAAAATAAAAAAATAATTTGAATTTTGACATCTTGAATTCAAATTATGTTTTTCGCAATCACGAGTGTATGTATGTAGGCGTGTGTGTTTGTGTGGGGGGGTATGTGTGTTTGTGTGTAGTAGGTATGTGTATGTATGTGTAGGCATGTGTGTTTGTGTCTGTGTGCTGGCATGAGTGTGTGTGGGAGGGGGGTATGTGTGTATAGGCATATGTGTTTGTGTCTGTGTGCAGGCATGAATGTGTGGGTAGTTGTGTGTATGTGTGTGTATGTTTTTGTGTATGTGTAGGTGTCTGTATGTAGGCGTGTGTATATGTGTGTGTGTGCGTAGTTCTGTATGTATGCGTGTGTGTGTAGGACATGGATGCAACCTGGAGAGTGCTTTCGCTATAGGAGCAGCATCATGAGGAGCCGGTCAACGGTGATGCTGCAGAGGGTGGCGGTGGGAAAATAAAATGATAGGACGCTAAAAACAGTCAAGTGAAAGCAATAAGCAATCGTGATTGCTCAAAAAAATAAATAAGAAAATCTGTAACAAAATTACATGTGATTGTTTCACATGAGCACTTTATTATTTTCAGTTCAGCTGCAGTGATGATGGAATGATACTCCAATTATGCCATAATGCTTGTTAGATGATTACAATTTATTGTGTGATCTATGCAGGAGCCGGTACATTAAATCAGAGTAAAAAGCAAATTTTTGGCATGCTTATAGTTTGTTCTTGCTGTCGTAATTCAAAATTATTATTTAAGTGGATTTAATTTTTGTTTTTAACTCTACAAATTTGACCTGGATGAACCAGAGTTCTGGATAAATGGGGATTGGATAAACGAGGTTTTTTGTGATTCCAATGATTCCAAAATTCTGATTTGAAAATAAATGTTGACAAATTTTGTTGACATGGATTTTAAGAAAGCAAAATTGGCCAAATATTAATTTTGCTTGCATGCTAACCATTGGAAAGAAAGATATTTGCTTCTTAACATGCTAGTTTACCAAACAATGTTCATGAAGCAGTGAAAACTTTTATTAAGCTGTTTTTTTTTCAAGGTAATAGATAGACAATGTTTGTTAAAATAAAGTTTCTGATTACTCTTAATGAATCATTGTGGGTTCTTAAAATTACTTTTGCTAAACAAGTAACATTTATGACCTTGACCATTCTTGACCTTGAATTAAGAATTGCCGTACTTTCCAAAACAAATTTTCAATGACATATCTGTATGTTTTCGGTTAATTTTCAAATGTTGATATTTATCCATTGCAGATATCTCTATAATGTGGAATACGGAAAACTGTTGGCCACCACCATGGCTCACGATGATTCTGGTAAATGTTTTCTTAATTTTTCCTCTTTTATCTACATTAAAATCAAACATAATTCTTTCACTTCATCAATGTAAAGATATTGTCATAACATTGATGATGTCCTTTATGTCTTTGTGCAGCATTGCTCCAAGTTTTGGAAATTTGTGTGTGTTTGGAGAGCGAGGGGGGGGGGGGAGCTCATGCTTGTAACCCAAAAGTGTGGAGGATCCGAGAAGAGCTAACGTTCAAAATGTAACCCTATTGAAAATGTACAGGAATTTTTTTTATAAGAATGATATTTTATGTGCGAAATTATCAACTTATTGTGTTATGTTACATGAAAAATGTTCAAAAGCCTTTTTATGTTAAAATATGATTTTCACTCTGAGGGGACCTGAAATTTCTCAAATCTATTTACTTTGTTATTGGTTGATAGCAAATCACATGATCCATGACGGTATGACCAATGAAATTCTTTCTTTGGAAATAAATATTGTTGTCTTCTTTTTTCCTATGTTTTGATTTATGCAAAAATTGGAATTGTTTCTTACTACCCAACTGGTCTCTTTTCCACTTAAATTTTTTTAGTTTTAACTCCCTAAAAGTCTGTTTCTTCGAAATCTGGTCTCTTTTCCTTTTTTACTTTTAAAATTTAATTTCAGTTTGAATTTTCCTGTAACCTACAACCTTTTTTTATTAATTGCATTTTTTTCAATTTGTAAATTTTGAATCAAATAGAGGCAACAAAAGCTGGAGCTCAGTACTGGTTATGCATATTGCATTCATTTGGCATAGTGTTTGTTCTGTCAAAAGTAATTTAAATCAAAAGTAATTTTGCATCCAATCAATCAGTAAAAACTAACCTATCATTTAAATAATGGGCAAAGTAACTGATTACTAATTACTCCCCGTCAATTAGTGGATTCCTTATTTTAACTTTTAAACATTAAGATAAATGTCTTTTTGGTAACTTTTATGTAAGAACTGAGATCCCATTTTTTTCTATAGAGACAAACTAAATGTCTGTTGGGAGCCCTGTGTTTCATTTTATTCATATATTCAATTTGTTTATTTGTTTTATAATTTAACTAGAGGACCCGACAGAGGTTGTTCTGTTCAAACTTTGTAAATTGAAAAGTTCAATAAACTATGAAGTGTTTGAACCGTTTTGTTGAAAAAAATAAGTAAAAAGAAAACTTTTAAGCTGCTTGGTGTCAGAATGCGTATATTTATTACAACTTGATTTAATCTAATGCCCACTGAGCAGTTGTTTTATTAACTGTTTTTTCTCCCATACTTGATGGTTTGTTCCTTCAACCATTCCCAGAGGATAAAAAGCTTCCTCAGATATTAAGTGTAAAAAACTAACTACCCATCTAGAACAAACGGGAAATCCCTCTGCAACATCCCCCATATGAAAAAGAATAAAACAATCAAAAGGATATTGTTTCAAAAAATGATCAATGTAAAACAGTTCTCTGAATAAGTGAAAATCACCTATCCCCCCCCCCCCTCCCGATGTAAAATAAACACATTCTTCAACTAAAAGGACTAAAAATTCTTTAAAAACGGAAAACAATTCTTTGCAATTTGAAATATTTTGGCAAATAAACAAAAAATACAATAAATTACATTAACAGTAGCTTTAAAATAACAAATGATCACGTAATTCTATTGTTTATGGCCAAGGTCGCCAAGCCACCATGTTACTGTAATCCATCCGATCAGTGAGGGAAGCTAACTCCGGCCGATTAGCGGTCTGATCTTTTGAGCGAAAACTTTTAAAACTTCATATATTGCCTAATTTGTTCTTTCCACCAAAGATAAAGATCTTCCATTGAACTGATCTTTTGTGTGCAGAACTACACTGTTGTAATTTATCTGGACGGAAATAAAATTTGTTTCGTCTTTAAATTACATAATCGTTTCCTTTAATAATGTATTGATTAGTTAGATAATCCCTAAAGTATTTTTTACATTGGTGCCAATGCCAAAACTCAGATGGATTTCAGCCGAGGAACAAATGTTGCGAGGTACGGTACTTTCTGATCATTTGGTTAGGAAAAACTAAAGCACCGATCCGGTCACATGGTTCAACTGCAATGACAGAACACATGTTTTTCTTGAACCTTCCAGTACTTTATTTCAAAATATATCACGGGAACTAAAATCGTTGCTTTCAAGAGAAATAAAGGCTTCTCTCTTTCTCTCTCTCTACGTTTTATCTATTCTCAATTGACATATCACAGTACGAAATTTCATTACAAAAAGCAGAACTGGCTTTCTTATTGTCCTTTGGCAAGGGGTTAAATATTTATGTCAGTTCTCGCTCAACAATAGATTGAAATAAATATTAATCATTTGGGAGATATAACCATCCAGTGTTTAAATTAATTAATTAATAAACAAAAACGTTTCCGATTCGATCCATCGCTCTTCGAAACCATGCTTGCCACAACTTAATTACACACAAAAAATTTGATCAAAATCGGTCCAGCCGTTTAAAAGCCTTATGGTAACAAACGTCCGCATAGGAGATTTTTGTATATTAAGATATATTTCTTTGTTTCTATTTAATTATTAATTTGTTTAAGGATTATATTTTATTTTATTATTTATTTTTATTTTTGTGCACTTTTTTAGATCCTTTATTATAACCTTTTATTGAAAATTCTTTCAAATTGAATATTCTTAGCATTTTATTAGGTTACTATTATTTAACTTAAAACACTTAAAATGCTTATGAATGATTTTTCTTGAAATCACATTTAGCTTAAGAGTTTTTCACACTAAAGATTATCAAATAAATTCATTTAGAATATTTATTATCATTTTTCATACTGTAAATGAACTATTATTATTAGTGACGCATTAAAGAAATGCTTCTTGACGAAAACTTTTTTCTTCTTATGACCATATTTCATGGATTATATTTGTTCTTTCTATCATTCATGCAAAATTAAGTGCTCACATCCTGCTAATTTTAATGACTAATTACTTGTTTGTCAATTTCAGTGACTGATGTCTTCTTCAGCAACAATCTGCTTGTGACTGCATCCATGGATTCCACTGCAAAAGTAGTCATCAATATCTTCTGAGTTCATTAATACAATTGTGGGGTTCATACACAATCCTTAGGAAACCCTTTCGTTTCAAATGCTTAAAACTCTTTAAATTAATATACTGCTCCTTGAAAAGTCCTTTAAGTATCCCAAATAAAAAGGGCGCCACTTGAAATAAAATAGTATTTTTATGTTTCATAACTGAAAGGCAAACGGGGGGAAAATAGGAATCATCTTCAAAAAATCTTGGATGGTGAGATATGAAACGTATAGTAATTTTTTAAACATTTTAAACGGAATTTTGTATTTTTTGATTGATACTAGATTCTGATCAATTAAATGTTTGTTAAATACTAAACTTCACCTCTGGGTAACAAAAGTGCCATCTAAAACCTTCATTGACTCAATCATATGTACTTGTTGATTAAATGAATAGTTTATGTATTTAAGAATAATATTCCATTAATTTAGGCAGGGTGGTGTTAAAATCTGAATTTTAAGGGAAGTTGCATTTTTAAGAGAAGAGACACATTGCTTTGCTACATTTTCATTTCTGTATATCATTTCCTCAGAAACTATAAATAATGTGTACGCAAAATTTTTATAACATTTTGATATTAATGCTTTGTGTACTTATACACTTCGATTCCTTATTGCAAGAAGAGTTCTTTTAATTAATTTTTTATTCTTGGTGACTTTGAAAACTGAAATTTTCAGCTTAATTCTTTGAAAATGATAGCCACAATAAATCTTTTCACATATTTTGCCTACAGGGAAATTAATTCTTGTGTTAAAATAATAAATGTTTTGCAAAAAGTCTCATAAAAAGCTCAAAACTGTAACTTATATATATTTTTCGAATAAGATATTTGAACCTTGAAAAACTGTCTTTTTTTTTCTTCAGAAAAATATTTTAAAAAATGGGGAAACGCATTTTACAAAAATGAAGCATTTAAATAACTGAAGAATAAAAATTTAAATGTTTCTATTAATGAAAATTAAGTTTTTATATTATGGATTAATGAAAACCAGATTTGGATGGAGTTGTATCAATTTCAATTTCTATGAGTGGGTGTGAAATAGAAATACTTTTGTTTATAGTAGCAGCGCTTTTATGCCACATCTACTTAAAGTGTTTTATAAAATAAAGAGGTAGATATGCTAAACTTTTATGATTTATGTACATGATATACCATTGTAAAGAGGACTTAATTTGAAAGAATTAACAGAAAATCTATTTTTATTTTTTTCTTAACTGGTATCCATAAAACTTATTGACAGAATTGGTATTTGTTTTAAAAGAAAACAAAATAAGCTACTTCGGTATGATGTCAATATCAAGCTCACTGATTTTATAGACAAAGAGAATTTATAATGTTTTAAAACATTCTAATTTTTTCTAGGTATGGTCCTACGAGCTTGGTGAAAGTGCCCGCCCAAATTTCTCATTGAGTGTGAGTATTATTTTTTGCAGTTTCTTCCTGAAAGTAATAATTTTAGTAATAATTTAAACATAGCTTTATCTCCTGGTAGTCAGTGAACTAATTGAAACTTTTTGCTTGCTTGTAATCATGTGATCTTAATACAATGAATTTGTCATTGCAAAAAAAAATTTTTTTATTTGAGTCACAGTGTTATTTTGAAGCAATGAGATGAAATATGTGTGTACAAATTGCTCCTACAGCTCAAAAAAAAAGAAAAAAAAAAGCTTTTTAAAAGTCATTCCCTACTGTAGAGTCAAAGAAGTAGAGAAATGTCTGAAAAAGCAAGAGACAGTATGCAAACCAGGAAAAAGTTAGATTTTTCATGTTGATTTATCAGTAAAAATGTAATGAAAATATTTTCATTGAATATTATATAGTCTAAATATTCAGTAAGTTACCCCCCTATAGCCCTGGCTATAGGGCGGTAACTTACTGAATATACCTGCCTTGCCATCAATATTCGAGTTGAACCGAACCATTGTTTCGGTCACTCATCTGTCAGTCCTAATTCTGTATTAGCTGCCAGTTTGTTTGGCACTCTTGGCTTCCTTAAGAGGTTTTCCACCTCCAGCTCAGTCACTTCTATGCCGGGCTGATGAGTGCTAATAAGCATGAAACTGCAGTCCTCGGCTGGAATTGACTGAACTGGCGATGTATTTCATGTATTATATAGTCTAACCTGCCACAAGCCATTACACAATAATTTTTAAAACCAATACTAAAATCAACATTATTAAAACACAATATAGCAAAAAACATTACCAGTGCTTTTACTTTCCAAACATCCATTTTCATCCTAAAAAAAAGTGATTGAACCTATGACCTTGAGCAATCAACTATAGCCACAGAGGAAAACTGACCTTTAAGGTTTTGCACCTTCCATTGTGCGAAAGGTTGAAACTGAGCATTAAAGGGTCAGTTGTAGTCTAGAAAAGAGGGAAGCTTTGTAATTAGCACCTTCAACGCCATCACTGTGAAATTAAATGAGCGCAATTTAAGTTTGCTAAAAACACTATTGTGAAAAACACTTGGCGGAAAGTTTAATTGTTCAACTCACCAACCGGTGGTGTGATTGTAGTTGTCAGTGATTGTATTTTGACACCTCAAAAAGTATCCCCAATGTCTAGTAAGGTAGTTCAAAATTGCAAAGGTGAAACATTTTTGAGTCCTTCCAACCAGGGTTGGCTTTCTGCCGGCAGAAACTAGTTTTTGCCGTGCCAGTGGCAGAAACTGGTTATAAACGGTAAAAACCGGCAGAAACTGGCAAAAACTTAACAGCGTCTTTAATAACTAAAGTAATTATTAAATGATATTTGTTTAAGTTAGCTAAAAAATTAAACTTCATTTCATCATTTTAAAAAATAAAATCCTATGCTAGTGCCCTTGATTTAGTTCAGAAAAGGAACTTTTCAATTGCAGATGCTCGAAAAATTTGGATTAATATAACAAAGGACGAGAAATAATACGGGGGCTCAGGAAATAGGAGTGACATATAGAATTAAAGAGGCATCACTGATTGTAATTTGCTTGCTTATATACTTCATCTAAATTGCTTGTGATTGAAATTATTCTGTGCTGCAAGAAAGTGCCAGAATTTTACTTGCCAATATTAATGTAGATTTTGTCGCTATGTCACAGCTTTATAAAACAAATTGGCCCTATTTCTCAAAACTTATTTTTCCAGTCAAATTTTTACCATTACCCCAGTTACTACATGGTGGACCAGTTTAGAAAAATATGCAATAGATGAAAGTTTCACAAACATTGCTTGTTCCTTGATGCATTTTCTACTAGCTCTTCTGTAGCAAGAATATTTTAAAATTTCTTGTTTGTGCACATTAAATTGAGAAACTGTTTAGAGTTTAGAAAACACCTTTTCTAAGAGGCAACTGCAGGGTTAAAACAATGTCACATTTAAGTTTTAACTGTGATGATATTGTAATTAAAGTGTGCTTTGGGGGGGGTTAACAACTTATTTTTTTTTCATGCATTTTCTATTGTATGTCAGTAATTTTTTTTTGTCATTTTGTAAGTTTTTGCCAGTTTCTGCCTCAAATGTGGCAGAAAGTGGTTTTTGCCATGCCGGTTTTAACCGGTTTTTACCAGTGGTTTTAACCGCCTCGGCAGAAACTTTCCAACCCTGCTTCCAACACATTCGTTTCCAATGTATTAGAAAATAAGTGGGACAAAATTTTATAGCATTTCAATAACATTTAGAGGTAGCTCAAAGCAGATGAAGTTTGCATCATTAACGAATATAAGTACATTGACAGAGAACCAAACTAATCACAAATTATGATTGCTATTGACATTAACAGAAATTATGTTATGAAATTGCTATTTTATGTACGCTGTTTCAACATTAGCCACGAAATATATTCTGTAAATATACTAATGTTTTTTTTTTTTTTTTGTAAGATGTTGTAGTTAATGCAATTCTGTATGATTCTCTGTAAGTTGACAAAGGGTTGTACTTTGACGAAAGGAGCATCAATACTGACAAAGGCAGGGGCGGTATTTCAGCATTTCATTTGGGGGGGGGGGGGGGGATCGAGTTTCTTAAACATGAATTAACTCAGTATAGAACAAAACACATATTGACTAACAGCTAGTAATCATGATAGGGGGGGGGGGGTGATTGTATAGTTAAAGAGCCCCCAGAAATGATATTTGTTGATGTGAGATTTTTTTTTTTTCAAAAATATGTATTTCTAAAGAGTATCTATGAAAGCATACTATGCATTGAGCAGCTGAAATGTGTTTCTAGCAGGATAAAGTGATGAACGCTCATTAAATAGACACACTTAAAACATGAGTGTAACAATGAATGTAAAGTACCAAGGCATGTTTCTGTGAAAATCATGCATCCACACCACTGCACGGGCCTCTCATAACCATCGTTACACAGAGCACACAAGAACAAGCTATTTAGCCTATATGACGAAATTACGTCTTTAGATAACATTAACCATGATTCCTCATCAGTTTTTTCTGTTCTGAAAAGGCCGGTAAAAGCTTGACGAATTTCTAATATTTTAAAAAACGGAAAACACTTGCTCATGTCTGGAAATGGGTGGAGTTATGGTCAACCATTATGGATAACAAGCAAGATTGTTTTTCTTGAACATTGATTTGCGATTTACATAAATTAAATTTGCTCATTTTTATCATTCCTCTCAAAAAATTTGGGGGTGCGACCGCCCCCTCTCGACCCCCCTATTTGCCGCCCCTGGACAAAAGCAACAGCACCTCTTTACTGGTACACAAAAATGAAGAAATTCTTAGTTCTGGAATGTCAACAGCACATTATGGAATTAATTATTGGTGCCGCTTTTAATAAGTGCATTGGGTTCTTTTCTGTATCAGAAGTTTTTCTCTATGTACGATTCCAGGGCTACTGGGAGTTCATTGATAAGTATAAATGCATTACAAGTCTCAATAATAAGGAAAAGTGGCTTATGTAAAGGACGATATAATACTTTAAAAAAAAAAAAATGTTGTATGACTCCTACTCAAGAGATGATAATTGAGAATTGATTTTAACAGTTCTGGATAAAAATCCTTTTTTCAACCTATACTTTTCTTCTGAACGAAAAGTGCCGTATGGTCACTCCGGCATCCCTGATAATGTGTATGCAAAATTTCCTGATGGTTGATTAAGCAGTTACGGCGTGAAAAAGTAACAAAAAAAGAACCAAACCATAAAACAAAACAAAACAAAGTCACTTTTGCATTTGTAATATTAGTAAGCTTTCATACAAGTGAACAAAATGAACGTACTAGTATGCATATGTAGATTCAAACAGTCAGTGAGTTCTTTGTGTAGATTTTAAATTTTACTGGTTATTCACAGGCGGAGTTGGACCATGAGGCCAGCGTTCTCTGCCTTAGTGTGAACGAAGGAAGGACCCTGTTGGTGACTGGTACTTGTACCGGATACCTCTACATCTGGGACCTGGTCTCCTTCTGCCTTGTGGGCCAGCATCTCTGTAAGCGGCCTTTATCTTGTATCCACAGCATTATCTGCGCAAATTATTATTCTTCTTTGACAGTAGCACACTCTTGGACCAAAAAGAGCAGAAGCCTAACCAGAAATGGTTTCTGGAGAACAGTAAAATTGCCTCCCACCCCTAAAATGTTTTGCAATATTGTTCTTTTTAAAGTTTATTAAATAGTTTTTTTTTTTTTTTTTTTTTGCATTGTACTAAGGTAATAATTTTTTATTTGTACCATTGAGCTTGTTTGTATGAACTAAATTCAGTCAACATCCTTTCTTTGAAGCGAACGTTTTTTTCATGTCTTATTTTCTATTAAATAAAAGCTATTACTGAATTCTCCTTAATACATTAATCTCTGCAATTTTATACAAAATGGTTAATTTTTTTCCTTCAGTTTTTCATATAGAAAAATCTTAAAGACAAATATAATTCTTAAGTTTTCAAAATTTTTATAATTACCCAAGGTTAGATTTATAAAGCATTTTTTCTTCTGTTTTATGTTTCAATCAGGGGTGAATTCATGAAACTTTCAGCAACAGATCGCCAGTGAGAAACAGAGCATTTTTTAAGGAATTTTTACTAGGCGACACAAGCTTTATCATAAAGGCTGTAACATTCCCTATAATTTTCCTCTTTTTTCAACAAACGTGTGTATATATCGTCTCCTCAAAGTAGTATTTCTGTAAGAACTTTTTGTTCTGAGGTGACTCCATGGAACTTCTGATTTAAGAGGAAGCCGATATGAACCTAACGTAAGTATAATATTAACACCGAAGTAAAGGGGGTCCGGGGGTTTCTCCCCCGCAAAATTTTCGAATTTGTAGTCTTAAAAACGCATTTTAGACGATCTTTGGTAATGTTAGGGGAGGAGGTTTGATGGCGCTCACTTGTCTATTTTTCGAAATTGTAGCTCTAATAATGCAGTTTTAGACGCTCTTTTTGATGATGTTAGAGGGAGGAGAGATTTGAGGGCCCATCCAAGACAGTTTTTCTGATTTGGAATCTTTGAAATGCATTTAACTGTCTTTCGCAATATTAAGCGCTCGGGTGCGAGCCCCTCCCCCCGCCCATTTTTCGAAATTGAAACCTTAAAAACACAAACATAATGTCGAATAATGTTCAGAAGAGAGAGGTTCGAGGGGTTCTCTGGCGGATTTTTTTTTTTGCAATTGTAGTGCTAAAAACGCAATTTAATACGATCTTTTCGTGATGTTGCTTGGAGGAGAGATTCAAGGGCCCGCACCAAGAATTTTTTTTAATTTGCAGTCTTCAAGATGCATTCTAATTATCTTTTATAATGGTAGGGCAAAAGAGGTTTGGAGCGCACCCAAGGATATAGTTTGAAATTGTAAAATTGTAGCTCTAAAAAGGCTGTTTTAGACGATTTTTGGTGATGTTAAGGGGAGGAGAGATGAAAAAGCCCATCCCAAGGAAATTTTTCTAATTTATAGACTTAAAAACGCATTCTAGACTATCTTTGGTAAGGTTAGAGTTTGAAGAGGTTCTGAGGTCTACTCCCAAATTTTTAACAAATTGCAAATTTAGGCAATCTACTGGGGTGCTCACCCCCCCCCTAAGAGCAAGGTTGCACCCCCTTAAATATCGTGAAGACCCCCACAAAAGTAAGAGCCCCCCCAATGAGAAAAATACCCGTCAAAACACAAACACGCCCTAAAAAACTTCAATGGCGCAATCTGAGCTATGACCCTCCCCCACCGATTTCTATGTTGCAATATTATCTCCAAATTTGACGAATCGTCAGCAAAATTTGAGGTTTGAGGAACACAGAATTTTTGGGGAGATTACTCTGACATCCTTATGGGGCGCCCCTGAATGTAAAACGTCATCATTTCTTATAAGCTTGGCAGTTTAAGTTTATAGAACCCTTTTTTTTTTTTTCGTGTTTTTGAGTGAAAGATTTTTTTTTTCTTTTAGGGGAGGGGGGGGGGGAGGTGGCAAATTTCAAATCTGCCTTGGGGTGGAATGGAGCTAAATTCGGCCCTGCAGTTCTGTTAATATTTCTAAAACATATGATCAGGGCCGCAAGCAAGTAGCTAGAATTTTGTCAAGGGGGCGGGCGGTCCAAGACGGAATGAACTTTAAAAATGAGGGAATACTGAATAAGAAGCTTTAGCTGTTAATTATATTAATTAGTACTATTTCAATTAAAACTAAAGTTGTTAATGCATGATAAATAGCTTCAAATTATTTAGCAAATCAAAATTTTAAGGCATTAATAAAAGGTAATTAATCAAAAAAAAAAATTTAATCATCACTAGATAGTATGAAATGAAGTCTCCAAAAAGCGTCTCACATAAATTCCCGAATACGGGGGGGGGGGGGGGGATTACCCGCTCATATTAACAGTTTTTATCGTTGGGAAATGCAGATTTTTCTGCTCTCTATGCAATTTTTTTCAATTCTCTAACTTACCTATGGTGGGAATTATTTGCGTTAAAAACGCGAATTTTTCAAAGCTTCGCTGCACTTCAGGCACTTTGGGGTAGGTTATACTTTTCAAATCCTTCGTTTCTTTCTTTCTTTTTTATTTCAATTTCTTAAAAGTATTTTATTTTGTTGTGATCCATAATCCTGCCTAGTTGTGAGTTTCCGAGACACAGCGGACAAATTCGTGGCAGTTCGTGATTGTGAAAAAATTATATAGTTCGCAATCACGAATTGGTATAGGACCCTACTCGTTGGGTTTGTTGTTTATTCAAATGGAACGGGAATGGTCCAGAAATTGGCACCCGTGGTGGTACTGGTTATTTTTTACAATAGGTAGTACGAGGCATATCCATAAAAAAGAAATGGTATTTAGGTTCTGGTAATAAAGATTAAGATTTTTATGGCCGATATCCACCAGTACACTAAGCATAAAGATTATTTACAGTGTGTAACGTTATGCATTTTTATTTTTTATCAAACTTAAAGATGAGTATTAGTAATCTGTAAATATTAAAGACGATTAGATGACGTTTCGCTGTTTAAGTTAATCTATATAGGCGTTTTCTAATGAAAAAAAAAATTTTTACACACACAAAAAAAACTTTTTTTTGAATATAAAGTTTGCTTGAGTTAAGGCCTGAAATAAATATGAATAAAATCAAACCGCAGAAGATTTGTAACTATGACGAAGAAAATTTCACTCTCTAAATAAATATTAAAAACAATTGGCGTCACAGAAATCTGAAAAATCAGAGCAGCATCAGTTGTGTTGAAATGAGGATAAAAAGCTATTTGTGATTGCTCAATAACCCTATGACAAACTACAGGATTACTGCAAACACAAGGAGTGTGCAGAGTGACAATATGTTATTTATTCCATGCTATTTTTGTCTAAACGTATTATTTAGATGGGATACCAAAATAAGGTGTAAGACACAAAATTGTAAAAATAAAACACATTTCAAAAAAATGCAATACAACTTACCTATCATTTTTGGAGTGCGTTGAATTTTTTTCTTCTGTATTTCGATTTTTTGAAAGATTTTTCCCTAATTTGAGGAAGAAAAAGTTTGCTATGGACACCAATAATAGATATGCGTTGTGCAACCTCAGAGACTCACAAGTGAGCCCCTGGCACCTTCTAAAAATGTGGTGCTGTCTACAATGGCTCCGCTGCGCTGCGGACAGCCCCTTGCCTGAATATCCCAAGGTGTCACTTTCCTTTCACTATATGGCCCAGGACCTTGATATGGCCTTCCCTCAAAACCATTCCTACAAATGAGAGTGGGACGATTTCGAGAAAGGTTTATAATGGCTACTCATCATTGTTGACGAATGAAACTTTCCCGAGGTTACCTCTGGTGTTGCATGGCTTTCTCCCAGTCCCGGCTTTGTCTGATGCAGTCTGCTCTGGTCTGCTTCCCTCAGGGGAGCAGACTGATCGGAGAAAGCTATGGGTGTTGGGGAAAAAGATAAGCAAACCAGGGCCTGAAACCAAAATACTTCTGCTGTCCCAAGTCAGTGTTCCAGTTCACAGACGCCACAGGCACGAAAAGCTTATCGGCTGTCCTCAAGGGAAGCGCTAATGAGGTGGGGTGCTAATCGATTGTTTAATCTGTCGCCTAGTGGGAGGTGACCCTGGGTGGCACGTCTACTGGCAAGGCCTTTCCACAAGGAAAAAAACTTTCTTTCGGCAAGTACGAGTCAGCGGTTTTAAAGAAAACGATGGGCTTCCTAAGGTTTTAAAGATTTGAAAACCGTTTACAAAAATGAGTGAACCAATCTTGGATTTTCCTATGTCACCAAGTGGTTTGATTTTGCATCATCTAGGCGACAGAATTTTTTCACTACGCGACATTGGTGTCGCGTAGTCCCTATGTTAAAAAATGCTCTGGTGAGAAATATTTGAATCCTGAGTCGTAACTAATTGATACTTATAAGGAGCTATTAAAGCTAAAGCATTAGTTATGTCAAATACATTTTTCTGAAATTTTTTGAGCAATCACGATTGCTTATTGTTCTCACTTGACTGTTTTGATGTCCTTTGATTTTATTTTCCCTCCACCACCCTCTGCAGCATCACCGTCGACCAGCTCCTCACGATGCTGCTCCTATAGCGAAAACCGTCTCCAGGTTGCATCCATATCCTACACACACGCGCATACATTCACAACTACACACACACAAACACATACACACACATGCACCTACACACACAAACACATACACACAACTACCCACACATTCATGCCTGCACACTGACACAAACACATATGCCTACACACACATACCCCCCCCCACACACACATTCATACAAACAACTACCCACACACTCATGCCTGCACACAGACACAAACACACATGCCTACACACACATACACTTACCCCCTACACACAAACACACATACTCCCCACACACAAACACACACGCCTACATACACACACTCGTGATTGCGAAAAACATAATTTGAATTCAAGATGTCAAAATTCAAATTATTATTTTTTTTTAATTTTTATTTCTGTTCGGAAATAGACTTGAGAAAGCAATAATATTTTTTATTGTGTTTACAGATAACTCCTGTTGTTCAACAACGTGCACAAGTTTTGCACACATGCATCATTCTTTTCTTTTTCATAATTAACGGCTCCATATTCAGCTGTCTACATTGCTCACAATTTCATTAGAACTATCTACTGAGAAAGTGAAACAGCTGTAATCGAAATTCTCTCATAATTGCATCACGTTTCGATTAGTTTGCAGAATGTGCATGTCAAAGCAATAGCTTCTGTTGCAGTATGTAGACTTAACCCTATAACAAATAAATTAATGTCCTTTCTTATGTCCTTTGTTTTTCCAGATCACTCTGGTGTCATACATGCCGTCCCTTTTAGCCCAGGTAACAATCGTCTTTTTCTTAAAATTATTTAGTTTATTTTATTTGTATGTTAAAAAGCTGTTCTCAAAGAGAATTTTTTAAGAACTTTTTCTCAAATGTAGTAACAAATTAGTGACGAAAACTTTGCATTTTATCATTAATCTTCATTCATACTAGCTCTGCACATACCAAACTCTGTTTAAAAAATAAAAAACTTATAGGTTGCAAAAGAGAAAAGAGTGGAAATAAATGAAAACAATGATTTCTGATGCTGAAACTTACCACGATAAAGCTTAAAAAACTGCACTTGTCCTGTCTGTGAAGCAGACATTGTTGAAGACGGCTAGTTTATTCATATACTGGTGTACTGACCCTGCATTTTTTTTCTTGATAGAGCATTGCATTGCAATCGATTGCATTTTTGTTGTGATTGAAAACTATGTGCTGATAGTGCTCACTAATAGTTTTCAAGCACAATATATGTTTGCAAGCACAATATATGTACTAAGACTGCTTATTCAAACATAGTATTTAATATTTGGAAATAAAATGTTCTTTTAATAGTAAAATTTGTCTGTCTATCTATGATATGCTTATTTTAATTTTAAATTAATTTTTACTTGTAGCCTAACCATAAGAATAATGTAATAATGAAAATAAATAAATAAATAGGTAGCAAGGAAAAAAGAATTGTGAAACAGGTGTTTTTTTTTTTCTTTTTTTTTTTTTTTTTTTTTGACGCATAAATTGTTTGTGTTCTGGTTCCACAGTTATTTAGATATAAGGTCTTAAAGTCTGCCGAAATGTTTTAAAAATTCGCCAAATTTAAAGACTTTGGGAAAATTGGATGGTGATGCAACTTCACTGTTTCCATGTGCAGAACAACCATCTTTGAAGTATGCAAAAGACATCTTCCATTACTCATCAAAACTCACTAAATTTGGCTACTTTTTTAGAACTTCAGCAGATTTTAAGAACTTGTATTTCAATAACAGAGAAAGGAGGGCAACTGTTTAATGCATTTTAAAACATGTTTTACTCCTTCAATTGCTGCCTATTTAACTGTTTTATTAGGAAAAACGACTACTAATGGGTTTGGTTAAGCATTCTATTCAATTTGGATTGTTGTTGAGCTGTGATTTTACAGTCCTAGTCCATGGAAAAAACTTTCACGGTTTTAGGACTTAGAATTATACTTTTATAGCTGTGAAATTTTCATTCATTTTCAACTATTATTTATAAAAATATTTTGACATAAACTAGAATACACTGGTTTGACCATTTATTGTCCCGCTTGTTCTTTAGATAAGGCAGGGTTGCCAACTGCTCCGCATTTTGCGGAGTAGCTCTGCAAAAATGGCGAAACTCTGCGGCTCCGCAAAGAAGATCTTTTGCTCTGCAATTCCCGACTGAACGCTTTCAAGCTTAAATTTTGCTATGTTATCATAAGGAACATGTAAAATATGGGAAATTAATGATGCTTATACTCAAAGATTGAAATAGTGTTTAAAGCTGTTTTATTAGTTTAAAAAATAATTGTTTTTATACTAGTACTTAAAATGATTATTAAGGCTGCAAAACAATTTTAGATAAGTGGTTTTAGTTATTTGCAGGGGCCAATCCAGGATTTTTTTCTCGCTACCTATTTTTGTGAAAGTATTGCATCATTCTATTTTTGTGAAAGTTTTTTTTTTATCATTTGCACTGTTTTTGTGAAATTTTAGAAAGAGGCATCCTCATTTTTGTAAAAGATATGTAGAATAAGTGAAATTTTAGTTCGAAAAGTGTCAATGTCATCTAGTTTTTTTTTGAGGGGGGGGGGGGGAGCTAAAAACCTAAGAAGTACAAAAAATACCATCGTAGTTTCAGCTTAATGGGCTATGTACTGTGTACAATATAGGAAATTATGAGAAAAACGGTTTCCCAAAACAGATGTTGAAAGATTGCGATACTATAGCACAAATACACTTTGGCGAGAAACAGCTAAAAATTAGTTAAAATACTACAAAAAGGTTTCTATTTAAGCGATTGCTCTTATAAACCAGCTTAGAATTTTATGAGTAAATTTTGTTTTTAAACAGAGAAACAAATTTTATATTTTAAAATGCGAATTTTTGTGAAATTTTCGATGTTTTTGTGAAGCTACTGATTTTATTACTTGACTTTTGTGAAAGTACCGATTTCAAAACAAGATTTTTGTGAAGGTACCGAAAAACGGTAGCAAAACCAGCCTGTATTGGGCCCTGATTTGTATTCATTTTTAAAACAAAATTCCGAGCTGCTCAGCAAAATTTTAAATTGCTCCTCAAAATCAGCAGATGCTTCTCAAATTGTTTCTCCAAGGTTGGCAACCCTGGATAGGGTCATACTGAAAACTAGTGATGGCCATACTAGCTGAATTCAACTTTTTTGTGAAAATACATAAAAAGTATTCAACCGTATTCAAGCACTTATTTTTTTTTACAATATAATCTAATTTCAACTTGACAATTCGAGCAACATTAGAATTAAGAAATGGATACTGACAAATTGCCTTTGAAAGGTTTGTCTGAACAACAACAATAAATAAATAAATAAAACTATTCTACTGCTGCATTTTTTATTTATCCTCTGCCAAATGAAACTTAGTTTTATCATCAATTCTAAATAATAATTTGGAGTAAGAATGGCCAAAAAATCAATTATAGTCATATATGCCCATAACTGAATTTTACTTGACTAGTTGTGGGCACACTAGTAAGAAAGGATCTTAAATATCTTAATGGGAATGAGCACATACCAATAAAACTGTAATCTTATAAGAAAGTGCAACGTTAGGTACCCAAAAAAGATACCCCTTCAAAAACTAAAATGCAAAAAAAAAAAAAAAAATTGCATTTTTCCTTTTTGAGCATTTTTTTTCAAACATGGATAAAACTTATGTTCGAGGAAAATGTGGCGGGGATGTTCTTGAAAGATGCCATTTTGTGAAACTACTGATAGTGTTCCCTGAATATTGATTTCAAGCTTGATATTGACAATCTAATACAAAACTGCCTATTACTGATCAGATGCCCATAACTAGTCATTTACCCTACTTTGATTTTTTCATTATTACACAATTTTATGGTTTCCTGGTAATTATTCTCTGCTTTATTTCTCCTAATATACCACTGATTTTAGTGCAAATGACATTAGAGGTATTTTTGTGAGAAATATATGGCAGCATCATGTATGATATTAAAAAAAAAGGGAAGTTGCACTAGACGTCTTCTCCGTTTTGTAGATGGCCAGAAGGTGGCTACGTGTGGTAGTGACGGAACTCTGAAGGTGATTGACGTGCAGACGGCAACCCTTCTTTTTAGCGCAGAAGCCGGAGAACAGCTCAGGTGAGTTTGTATAAAGTTGAACTCTATGTTATATTTTTAAAGTAAACTGTTTAAGCATAATTTCTGAAGTAATGATCCAATTTGTTTATGGGGGAAGGGGTAGAGAATGATGTCTTAAGATTGATTTGAAGGATTTTACAGCTTGCTAACGGAAAAATATTTTGAGATTTAATTTATATTTACAGTAACTCAAATAGAGCTAGATTGGTCGTTTCAGAGCAAACAATATGTCATTGCTGTGTTGGCCCCAGGCCTGGCCAAGGCCATATCCAGAAATTTTTTTCGGGAGGGGCCCGGATTAGCACATTGTCCTAACACACACACATATAGTATATATAGACACACCAAACGCATAAAAATGTTAACATAGAAGACTTTTTGTCTCGATTTTTAACGATTCCACACTGTTTGGACTGTTGTTATTTTAATTTCTTATTATATTTTTTATTCACCTTGTAGTGGTAAGGATAACAGGAGGGTGTCCCTTTAAGTTGGATATAGAACATCCACAATTTCAGGGGGTCCGGGGGTTCCCCTCCCCCCCCCCCCCCGAGAAATTTTCGAAAAAAAAATCTTTATTTTGAGGCCTTATATTAGGTAATTGAGACTACAAAAATATGAAGAAAAAATAGGCAAATAAAGTCTTTTAAAATTTATACATTCTTTTGCAAATCAAGATCAAGCAAAATAAAAATTGCTTGTTCGACAAATCATGGAACTTAATAGACAGAGAAGAAAAACGAGAGAGGAGAAAAGAGAAGCACTTCGTTATCTGCTCGTATCGGCTTTTAGTGAAGTTTGTTTTTGATCACTCCTCCTACCCCCATTTTTTTTATTTTTCATTAAATGCCCTACAGTATGAAAATTGTACAAAATAGTTTAAAAGAAATGGTGTAGACATTCAGAAAATAAGAACGGAAGAGTAATATTCTGGCCATTTGGACAATTCATACTTTATTTTCTTGATAAGATACAAAATTGAAGAACTTTTCAAGGAATTTCAAAAACTTAAATAATTTTCAAAGACTCTCGAACAGTTGAAATTATTTGAATCTCTTTATTCACACTTTTCAGAAGTTGATTGCAGTCTTACAAAATGATTATAACCTTGTAAGACACACCCGTTTTAAGTTAAAAATAAATGCAACGAAATATTTCTGGAAACAAACTTTTTTTTTTCAATCACAAGTAGTGCAGAAAATGAAAGAGAGTAGAGTAAGTGTTATTTTTTTTCTCATACTACAGGTATTAACAGTATGCAGTAGAAGTAAGAAAAAAAAAAAGCAATAACAAAAGAACTTCCATGATACTGAATTCGGCATTAAATAAATGCAAGACAAGAAACATATCAGTCACAAAAATGATCTTGAAAATTATGCTACAAAAACGCAAGAATCGTGATTTTTGCATTTTTTTACTCAGGATGTATCAAGGAGCTGAATTTGGCACATCTTGGTAACAAGATACTCGCCTAATCGGAAACTAGGGGCCCAGCCTTTGGGGAGGAGGGCAGGGTCGTGCATATAGGAGAGAAGGGACACCTGTTGGCCCGGGCCCGAGCTTAAATGGGGCCCAATATTTTTATACCTAGGGTTGAAAATATGGGTAAACAATATGGAGGGGGCCCAAAAAAGCATATGTGACAGCCCCAAAATTTCTGTGCACGCCCCTGGAGGAGGAAGTGCACAGAAGTCAGTTTGGTAGACTTGAAAAGTAGACTTTTCAAGTCTACCGAACTGACAAAGAGCCTGCCTTAACCCTGGACTGCCCTGAATTGAATTGGGAAAGAGAGCAGGAAGTCCTAATTAAAGGTCTAAATTTCAAGTGTGCCTTGCAGCTAACGAGAACTAGAACTGCTTTTTCTGTATTTTTTCAAAATATTATAAATTTTGAATAGTAGCAAAATTAAGAATAAAAAAAACTTTCTGTCATTTTTCTTTTCTGGCATTAGGAATTTAAAAAAAAAAAAAAAAACGTTCTTCTGTTTTACGGTACAAAACATTTTGTATTTTTTTGTATTTTGGGGGGGGGGCCCCGTCAGGCCCCCCTTCTGGATGCGGCCCTGGGCCTGGCTCCTTTGGTAGGCGACCTAGGCAGCTGCCTAGGACAGCAGATTTTAGGGGCGGCAGAGTACGAAATTGAAACATTTTTTAAAAAGTATGAATATCTGTTTCAGCACCTTAAGATCCACTCTATTTCAATGTTAAAAAAAAGAGTATACCAGTGCTTAGATATGCAAAACATAGTTTAGAATTAAATTAGAAATTCAATTTAATTTTAGAGGTGGCAAATTGCGTGATTTAAAAGTCTTTTTAAAATATTAATATCTGTTTCAGTGCTATAAGATGCAGTACTTTAATGTTAAAAAATATTCTTTTAAGTGTGTACCAGTGCTTGGATATGCAAAACCTAGTTTGGAATACTAGAAACTCACTTTAATTTTAACTTTACTATTATTTTTATTTTTATTAACACACTATTATTATTTTATATCATTATTATTCAAAGGTGTGCCTCCATTTCTCCCGAACTTACTCCCGGAAGTCCTGGGGAAATGAGGTGACACCCTGAAACAGACAGTAACGTGCTTCCATCATTATCAGCGCATACTCTACCTTGATGGCAGAAACTAAAATGCTGCATAGATGTCAGTCATGTGACTGGAGGGTCACTCATGGAACGATATAAAACTTGAATAATTTTAACTTGATTAATTTTAATTACAGTTTTGCTGTTAATTTGATTAATAAAAATAAAATAATTACAGTAGAGTCTCGAAAATCTGAGGTAATTGGGGCTCATGTTCAGCAATCCCACTTTGGATTGCTGAAAGCTCTGATTATCTGGAAAATTCTTCCGGATTAATTTTTTACACTTTTCTGATGATATAAGGAGTAACCCCTTTTACTTCCTTACACAAAAAAAAGTAGAATTGTTGTCGTGAAAAATTCTTACTGGAATTTCAACATAAATTTCGTTTTTAATTACTTCTAAATGAATTTGGACTTTTTCCCATGAAGTCTGCATGTACGTATTTACCCGAGCAAATCCAAACATATACTTTGACCGAATCCATTTCAATGAGTTTTGTCATAACGCTTTTATAATGTGTGCTTCTGAGCATATGTATCTCGCATCCCACAAAAACGGCTCGTTGTAGAAGGTTTCTGTTTCGTCTTTCGTTTTCATTACTTGCGAGGTGTCAAGTTTTGAACCTTCCTGTTTGACTATCATCAGGTATTCTAATATTCCAAAAGGCATGTTTACACAATCTTTGCGGCAAATCAATGTTACTTTCATGCATCAAGTTATCTTCTTCAATGCATTTCGTAATTTATATTATGCAGTCGATGACTACACGTATATCGTGCTACTTAAGGAGTGCTTTTCACAACAACCTCTCAAGGCCTTTTTCATTAGTTACTGTATCTACAGGGTGATTATAATTAACCCTCGTGGGTCCCTCCCATTTCGGTTACACTCAAGACCCTTGGGGTCATATACTACCCCAAAGTTTCCTTTAATAAATTTATTATGATTATTGAATGTAACATGCAATTTTTAAGTTTAAACACTTTTTAATGATAAAAAAATATATATAAAGAATGCAATCAAAGTAAAATTAAATTTTGACTTAAAAATAATAATTTCAGAGCAAAACTTACAATAGCTGTAGATTTATTTACAACTGTTACAGACCTGATACAAATGATTTTTGCAAGTGAATTTCAAACACTTATGACATTTATCACTGTATTTTCTACCCAGTTCTCTTGGACAGAAGTCTTTTTTTTGCATTAGTCTTGCATCTACTCATATTTGAATCTTCCATAGTATCTATTTGTGATTTCTTAACAATTGCTGCGGCTGCTTCAGTTCTTGGGAGAAATTTTCTATTATGTAGTTAAGGGTTATTAGTTCATAACCTAATTCTTCCAGAAAATACCTTCCTCTATTCTTTTTGTTTTCATGGTATGAAGGATTAATTTCACGCCAAACCACAAAAGCATTATAAGCAGATACATCAATTATGTTGTAAAAAAGAACTACTGACCACCGAGCAGTTCCTCTTTTGCAAGTGTAAGTTGCTACTATTTGATCTAAAGTATCAACAGCCCTTTTTGTCGAATTATAATCCAATATCATTGTTGGTTTTTTATCAGATCTATTACTTATATCGCCTTTGTTATGCATGGTGCTAATTAGAGTGACCATTGGCGTCGTCAGCTGAAATTTATTGGGGGGGACCATTCTAACTCTGACATTTTCAAGTTGCATTAAGAAAAATTCGTGTATATATATATATATATATATATATATATATATATATATATATATATATATATATATATATATATATATATATATATATATATATATATATATATATATATATATATACTAGCTGTACCCGACGCGCGTTGCTACGCCAGCAAAAAAATATATCATTATACTAATTTTCATGACAATCGGTTGAACAGGGGAGAAGTTGCTACTCTGCAGTGCCACCTGGTGGCGAGTGGCTTCAATGAGCATATTATGCACCTTCTCCGTGGAAAAATACATTTATATAGCAATTTTCATAATAATCGGTCCAGGTATCAAGTGAAGCCGTGACTATACTCAAATTTTGTACTCACGCAGTTTGCAAGATCAATCAATCGCTAAAAATATCAAATAGAAAAAGTTTTAAATCTCCCCGTTGCATGAAAACAATAAAGAAAGAATTTATTTGTTCAAACTCAAGAAAAATGGCAACAGCTAACTTCTTATCAATGAGATCTTTCACTCGAATTAATTTCTGCAGCCGATCATTTTATTCGTATTTATCCAATGGATTGTAACTTAAATTGGAATAAAAAAGGAACTATCGATCGGATTTTTTTCGAACTGGTCTATAAACATTCCCAGTACCAAAAATAACAAACGGTGAAAGTTTCAGCCAAATCTGCCGGGTAGTTTTTGAGTTAATGGATGACATACAGACAAACATTCATTTATATATATATATATATATCTTATATATATATATATATATATATATATATATATATATATATATATATATATATATATATATATATATATCTTATATATATATATATATATATATATATATATATATATATATATATATATATATATATATATATATATATATATATAAGACAAATACTTGACATCATCAAATAGAAATGGGTTTACATTTAATACAATACTTTTAAACGGGAACATCTTGATTTACATATTACACAATAAGTTTAAAAAAATTAAATACCAAAAATTACATTTTTTCTAGACTGCACATGGGATACGAATATCCGTGCTATTTTTTTGTGATCAATTTCGTCCAAGATGTTTTTGTGAAAGTAACATGATTCAACCGCTTTTGTGTCATAGTCGACCGAAGATACAATTTCAGCTTTCGCAGCGCACTGAAGCTTCTTTCAGTTTTACACGACGAAGGGCGGCACACCAAGAGTAGTCGCACCAAATTTTCAACATTTTAAAAAAGTGGACAATCGAATTAACTGTTCTTAATGAATGAAATCATCAAAAACGAAATCCAGTTTTATTGAATCAGCCGCCTTTTGGAATCAAAGAAGTTTAGAACAAAATGTGACTCATATAAGCTGCGACAACGGTATAATTAAATTTTTATATTACATAGTGATAAATCCTGCAGCTCTAAGTTCTTGCCACAAGTTGGATTCGAAGGTGTTTAATTTGATGTTTTTTAATCAAAAATTA
The DNA here is from genome assembly GCF_026930045.1 of Uloborus diversus. Classification (NCBI taxonomy): domain Eukaryota; kingdom Metazoa; phylum Arthropoda; class Arachnida; order Araneae; family Uloboridae; genus Uloborus; species Uloborus diversus. Next base: position 218,616,667 of record NC_072732.1, read on the forward strand.
AAGTATATAATTCACCGTTATGACATTCACGAACCTACGAAAAACACAACTACAAAAATAAAAGACACAAATAATTAAGCTCTCATGATATCATATTTCAATAATGCAACCTTTTAAAGTATTTTCTTAATTTTTTCAGGTTTTTTGTAACAAATGCACCAAAATTTTGCTTTTTTGTTGAATCCTCCATACACTCAATGCATATGAAACCAAAAAACAGCAAAAACCATGCCCATGTAAATACATTAATTTCTTTTTTCTTAAAGTCAGCAGGGAAACTGCCCCTCCTGATCTTCTTTAAGTGACAGGCCTGCCTTGAGAGGCACACCCCACAGATTGAAAAGTACTGGCCTACAATGAGAACAAACAGAATTTGGTGTATAATTGAATTCTGATCAGCGGACGATGGGAAAGAGATAGAGAAATTAACTGCTTTTTTCTGACACGTGACAATAAGTTTTAAAATGGTTTCTTCAATAAAATTTGTTCAATAAAGCAGGATTATTAATGGATAGTTTTCTGTTAAGCTATAATAACTAAAAGGAGTATTATTTATTCCATTAAAATTTATAAAAGATGAAACATTTCAAAAAAAAAAAAAAAAAAAGAGAGAGAGAAAGTTGAACACATTAGCTTCGATAGGTCTCATAATGTCAAAATATTGACTGTAAAGCATACCTGATTAGCAGGTATTCAGGGGCTACTCGATAGGAGGTCACTGCGAACTTTCATAAACTTTCCTTTCCCAGAAAATTTTGTCTGACGAGTCTTCAAATTTCGAGTAGTTTTTTGTGAAATAATGCATCAAAAAGATATTTTCATTAGATGTAGTGATGTGGGTAATTAGGAATTTCATTCGGAAAATCGAGAAGTAAGCCCATCTGAATAGTATAAAATCGGCGCGCCCCTGCATGTATTACACTAAACAGAATGGTACTTACCTATCACGTTCTTTTGACTTTTTGAAGACGGTTCCGTGGATGTTGATGATGATTCAGTAGTTAAAAATTGCTCAGATTCATTTGATGTAGAAGGTTTGCTACATTTTACCGTTTCAAGCCATCTCTCCATAGCCATAATCGAATATGTAAAAAAAATTATTTTTACCAAAATAGGAGCGTTCTTCGGGTCACCTACTCTCAAGGAGACCAAAAGACCACATGAAATTATCTTTATTTTTGTCGGAACGTTTCAAAATAGGGAAGCTCCTTTTATTTCTGTCTTTTTTTTTTTCTGGTCATCTTGCGCTCCTTTTTTCGTTGGTCTATTGGAAGTGACATCACAGTATCCATCGCTATGCTGGCTTACGATTTGCTTTTGAAATTGCACGTTAATTTTTAGACTCCTCCTCTTTGTTTTCTATAACGTAACGCTTTTTTGGTCAAATTTGAAATGCCGCAAACCCATTTGAGAAACCGCGCTTCGGTAAGGCACTTTGAAGCCACGTGTTGAATAATGTCAAACACATGACACGTCCTTTGCCTTTCTACCCCAAACTTAACCTTTGACCAGCTAAGTGGTATTCTAACTTTTTGTGCATCCTTTGGCCAGGGTGTTGTTGCCAGCTGCAAAAAACCGCCAAAGTGGTCTGGTGTCTCATTTTGTTTGGGTAACATCGGGGTCGCTATAAATTGAATCGAATCGGAGAAACAAACACTGCAAAACTCCAGGGCCATAAAAGTTACAAGGGCTAGCTCAATCCTTTGATCTTTCCCTTCCACCGCAGAAAGGACAGCGAGAGTAGAAAACTCGTTTTTGACGTCATCGGGTACACTCCGCGGGTCTAGGGGCCTTATGCGGGACAATCCAGTGTGTCTGTGTGTGTGCCCAAAGAACTGCTGTATGCCTTAGCTAAAATACAATTTAAAAATTTGTTCTCTGTACAAGGGTTGTTAAAGAAGCAGTTGAAGGGGCCCAGGCCAATCCCAGACAAGGTTAAAAATCACTTATTATGAATAAGGATATGAATATTGTTTTCAAGGTTTTTTAATTTGGAAATGTCTCATAACATTTGACTAGGGTTTTTTCAGAAATATGCTCCTGCGCTAGATCAGTTGCAGGTCATTTTTCCTCCACGTTATGCTAAAGTAGACATTAAAGGTCACATTTTTTAGAATCGAAAATATTTGTGTGTAATTATATTTGAAAGTATTGAAAATGCCTTCACGTGCTGATGGCCTAGTACTGAAAAAGTTCTGGAAACTTAAGCTTTCCTTCAAAATTTTCAAAGAGCTCAAAACACATCAAAAAATTGAGAATACAACCTTCTTTTCTGTTTTTAAATGCTTTTTTTTTATGGAATACTAAATTTGAAGCTGCTTCAATAAATAATTGGAGGAAGAATTTTAAAAAGTTAAGATAAAGAGCTAGGCAAATTTCATAAAATGTGGTGTACGAAGTTATTTTTTAATGCAGGATTTGGTTCAACCCTGTCACATTGCAAGTTAATGATATTTAATAAGTTTATTAACGGCACTGTGAGACCGTAATAAGTTTCCTTCAACCGTAAAATTACAATATCTAGATGTAATGCATAAAATTTCTTTGTAAATATTATTCAATAGATTTAACTAAACAATTTCTTGAACACTGTATCCCCATGCTTAAAATAATTAATAATTCGCATGTAAAATGAGCACCGTATCGTGATTATTTCAATCGTGTATCTATTTTTGTAGGAGCTTTTCTTTTCTTTTTTTTTTTTTTTTGTGATCATTTAAAGCTTTCAAATCAGATACATTAGTGTTTTTGTGATTGTACAAAAGCTTGGCCATTTACCGTATTACCCCACATTATCCGGCATGCCGCAAAATTTGGGGGTTACCAGATTTTCAATAACACTTGCCTGGTCCTTTCCGGCATGCCGGAAAAATCGAGGTTAGGAAAAAAATAATAATAATATAAAAAATATATGATCAGCTTAAAAATGAATATGAATTCTTTTCATATCTTATTGATATTAACAAACAGTTTAATTTTGTGAAAATATTTACTAACAATGCCATTTGTTAGTTTAACAAGAAAAATATTGTTTGATAACAAATAATTTTATAAAAATCAAATTGAAACTATGTAAGTAAAAATTTAAGCAGTAAGAGTCCGCCCCTAAACCAGTGCTAAATAATTTACCATAGCTCTTCAATAAATAAAAATTAAACTTACCTCTCTGAAAGGAACCTAAAATATTTTTATGTAAAAAAAATATGAATAAATCGCAGTAACGATGATTGTTTCTGAACTGATTACTTTATTGGCATGTAATCAAATCCATTAGTTATGTCCTATCATAAATAGCACGCACATGTTATATGAAATGCACATTTATTTTGAAAAAAGGTTACTTTCGCGATTTATTTATTTTTTTACTTACAGTGATTTGATTTTTGATTGGACCGGAACGGGAAAATTTACTTTTGTTTTAATGCGAAATAAACCCCGAATTATCCGGCATGCCGGACAATTCGAATTTCTCGGCGTGCTGGTCAACCTCGCTTTTTCCGGCATGCCGAATAATGCGGGGTAGTACGGTAATTGTTCTTCTGTATTGGAAGACTAATTTCCTGACCTATATAAAAAAGCTGTTGAACTTTTTTCTCGCGTAAGAACATTTGGAAGAATCCGATATTTGAACGAAAAACTTTCTGATTACAAAAGGTACGCCGACATTTTTTTTTTAAATGGACTTTATCACAGAAGAAAACTTTGTAGAATATTCCGAAAGATTTCAATTAATTACTGTAACGTAATGTTTTGTAGAATTCAGACATGAAGAAATTTTTCAGTCTACAAATAAGTTAGCTTTATAAATTTGGCGATAATCATTGAAACTTTAAACTTGGTTTACGTTGCTAAATTTCAATACGTTATTTATAAATTGAAGTGAATAAAATGTTGATTAATAATTTCAGTAAACACCCATTAATCTGGGAAAACCATTTAAATGTACATACGGTATAAATGAAGAACGCGTTAGTACAATAATGTAATCTTGTAAGGCTGTATTTTTATTTTTTTAATTTTCTTTAATGCAGCTTTATATTTCATTCTCTTGAATTCAAAATACAACTTTTACTGTGTTCAAGTATTTTACTTATGTACATTGATTGAATTTAAAGGTTGTTTTGTTTAAGTCGTTTTAAACAATCTAGATGACCTGGATCCTATATTAGTCGAGGTTAATGAGGTTCTACTTCAGTTTTCAAAAACAACGTTTGTTAAGATTCTTGTTCAGAGTTATAGTTACTTCGTAAAAAATAATTTTCTCTAAAACATATCGGCAGTATTTAGATTCAAATGGTATCGCGAAATTCAAATATGTTTTAATTATTCCTTATATCAATCTTATCTCTTTCATTTTATTTGAGACAAGATTGAAATAACAATGTTATTAATATTATTTAAAGCCTAAACTGACAAAATTATGTACACACGAGAGGAAACTTGACAAGCACAGTAAATTATTTTCATTTCTTTATAAGCTCAATTTTATTGTGCGAAATTTCCGCTTTCTACCCCTTTAAATCAGGAATATTGGCTAAAGAATATCCAAAACTACACAAGAGAAACTAAAAATTTGTATTGTAGATTTTAATCAGGTTTACTGTTTTTCGTATCGCTTATTAACTTGTCGATGGGACTCAAAGCATTTACCCTTGTATTTCATTCCTTTTTGAAGCTTAACCCTCAAGAAATAACATAAAAACGGGAAAAGAGTGAGGAATTACGCACGCACGCACAACACAAATGTCCCAGATCGAGTGTACCTAGTGACGTCACTGGCACTTTCCCCTCCGTTCCTACTTTCGAGGCGCTAAGACCTAGCCCTTGCTCTGGCAAAACTCGGAACAGAAACCTGGAAGCGCCGAGAAACGAGATAAGAAAGAAAGGGGCAGAAATTTAGATCCCCGTCTGACTTCTGTTGACTTATTAGCACTAGGGAGAAGGTGTCCCCTTTCTATAGCATCCTTCGCGGAGAGCAGAGCCACGGTTTGTCATTGGAGTTCACTTTCCTACTTTCCGTTCACTATACACATCACCTATTTTGTTTTTTTTAGTTCATTTTTTTTCGATGTTCATTTCGTTTTATTTGATGTGAATTAAACATGGTAAATTATGTATTATGCAAGTGTTTAAAGTCTTCAAAGCAAAAATAATTTCCCCAAAATAATGAATTTCATCTTGACAATTATCGAGGGGGTCCGATTTTCAAATATTGAGGGGTTCCGGTCCTCAATTATTGGGGGGGTCCGGACCCCTTGGACCCCCCCGGCCGTGACGCCCATGAGAGTGACACATTTATTTTTCTTCGGTGTATATGCTACTAATGTAGTGTCAGTTGTAAATCCAAATATTGTGGTATGCACCTCCTTTCCCTTCGAGTGAGTAAATTCGATGGGAAGCTCCGGCTTATTTTTTCTTATTGTTCCTAACATAGTTATCTTTCTTTTTAGTAGTAATTGGCCAAGTTCATAAGAGGAAAACCAGTTATCGAAAGTAACATTATGCTCGCTGAGACCATAGGTCATATCCAAAACAACACGTGAAGCTTAGTTTTTCTCTGGTGGACCATCCTTTGGTTTTCCAGTGTATACTAGCATATTCCATGCATATGCACTTTTAGAGTCACAAACAATCCATATTTTTATCCCATACTTAGACTTTTTTTTTGGCATGTACTGCCGGAACGGACAGCGGCCTCTAAAACCTACAAGTTGTTCGTCGATTGCGACATGATTTCCTGGATTGTATAATTTAGGTAAAATTTCAACCCAAGTGTCCCACAATTCTCGAATAGCAGCCATTTTATCACTCAGTCGCCTTTCTGCTCTAGTATCTTTGTTGTCAAAACGAAGGGCTCTAGATATCACTTTGAACCTCTTTAGAGACATTGCAGCTCGAAATAGGTTGTCCAAACACTTCACTCCACAAACTTGTCAGAGCTTCGCCATGTGATTTGAAAACCCCAGCTAGGATTAGAAGTCCCAAATAGCAATGCAACTCATTATAATCGATTTTTTGCCACTTATCACCGAATATCTTAGCACCTTCAACAGTCATCATATCTGTAATAATTTTTTCAATGGTAGGCGGAAAGTACAACAGAAAAGAAGATTTTACATCTGTTGCTCTTGATGTTGCATATGATGTTGGTCCCGGTTTTAGTTTTATTATATTTGCCGACGAAGTTCGTCCATTCCTGCGTATGGAGTATCACGCCACTCAATTTTTTTATTTTTTGAAAGCATATATTTAGGCGAACCACTGTTCGATGTAAATAACTGGTTATTGCCATCACTTGAATCAGAGTCTGATGATGATTCACTATCCAATGATGAGTCCGATGGAAAAAAATCAGCATCACTTACCTCAGAAGTGACTTCATCACTATCAGAATCTTCTAATCGAGCGAGCTGTTCTTTTTCACTTAGGGGGCGTTTTTTCCACACAGTTCTCCTCATAATCAATATGCATTAACAAAAAAGAGCATAAAATTATATGAAAACAAACGCTTATCAAAGTTATATTACAAGCAACAACAGAATGGTCTAACCCAAAGTGAAATGGCGCTAACAAAATAAGGCTGCACTTCAGAGCAAAAGTAGACAATGTGCTGCCCCTAGTAGTGAAAATATGAAACAGAAATGATATTTGATATTTAGTGTGTCCACTGACCAATTGTTGAAAACAAGGGCTTGGTAAGAACAGAGGAGTTGGTAAGCAAACCAAATTTTTGGTGTGGGGTCGCCAGTGACCCCAAGGGTCTTGTGTGTAAAAAATGCAAAATCGGGAAAAATAAAATAAAATAAAAACAAAACAATAGCATTATTTTGTATAAAACACTAAAAGAATAAGTCACAAAATGCCATTAAAAAGAAATGGTTGATTAACAAGATATAGCAAACAGAAATTGCATTGGGTCATATATGACCCCAGGGACCCACGAGGGTTAAAGTTCCACTTTCAAAACGCTGTAAAAATAAAACCACTGGTCAGAATGATGTCAAACTTCAATGGAATATTATCGAAGAAGGGGGAAAACGAATGGCAGAAGAAAAATAAATAGTTTGAATTTTTAGCAATAAATGGCTCTGCAGGTGTCAAAATGTGTAAATCAAAACACCTGTATGCGCACGACTCATTAAAGTTACCATTTCCCTACAGCCTGGCCGTCCCGATAACCTGATCTTAACCCGTGTGACTTTTGGCTATCTGGAAGCTGTTGTGCTCAATGCTCCGATTGCAAACTTTGCTGAGCTGAAGGCACGCTTTGCGCAATACATTCTAAACCTAACCCTGGAAACACTTTGATCAGTTGTGGAACATGCTGTTTCTTGATTTCAAATTGTTTCAGAAAACAGGCGGGGGACAGCACATTGAACATCGTTTGCGCCAGTCCCACAAAAATTAAAGACTGATTTGATTTTTACTGATGCTTTTTCTGCGGTTTTTGGCCTCAAGACAATTAAAAACCGATTTAATTAAATTATGATGCTTACAGCGCCATCTATTTCTAAAAATTCCAACTATTATTTTTTCTTCTGCCATATATTTCCCCCGACTTCGATAATATTCTGTTCAAATTTGACGTCATTCTGACCTGTGGTTTTGTTTTTACAGCATTTTAAAAATGGAACTTTAATTATAATCACCCTGTAGTTAAATAAATGTAATGGCAAGGAAAAAAATATTTTCAGATTTTTATGAAAATCATTTTTTTGGAACTAAAAAATGTAAATGAAAATATAAAGTAAGCACCTCGAATTAGGCGGAACCTCCAACTTTCGAGACTCGGATTATCGAGACTCTACTGTACATCATTTGCACGAGTGCTTTCTTTTTGTCCCATTTAATATGAAACACCCTGCGTTTAATTACTTATTTTTAAGGGTTAAAAGTTTTAATGGTAAAAGAAGTTGACGGGAAAAAAGAGGTTGGAGGGGGAGGAACGAAGATTTTATAAAAAAATTGACTGTATAAATGTGTTTGACTACAGGTGCCTCTGCTGGGACGGAAGTACGGCTGTGCTGGGATCTGTGTCCGGAAACCTGCTAGTCTGGGATCTCTTCAAGGCGGAGCTACTGGAAACCTTGTCTGCCCACAAAGGTGTGTAGGGTTCATGTAAAATGTTTTTTTTTTTTTTGCTTTGGAGACGTTCTTGCATTGTTGCATTGAAGCAATACAGTCGAACTTGCCAATAAGGGGCACAAAGCAACCACAACATTTGCTCGCTTACCGGGCCGGATTTAGGGGAGGGCAGGTGGGGCTACTGCCCTGGGGCCTCCACAACAAAGGGGCCCCTACTATAATCCTTACTTTCACTTTTAAAATGAAATGTATGTTTAGATATAAATAAGAAACAGTAATTTCAAGCCTATAAATTATAATAATAATAATATAAAAAAATAAATAGCAGTAACTTCAGGATATATTTACTATTAAAGTGCCGATGCAAAATATCGGATATTTACATATATATAAAAATATTCGGATATATATCAAAGTATCGGATATTTTCGAAAATATGATGATCTTTTCGAACCCTGATTAGGGGCCTCCACTCCTTTGTTGCCTCGGGGCCTCCACACTTCCAAATCCGGCCCTGGCTCGCTATAACTGAGTGCTCTTAAAAAAAATTTGAAAATTCAAATAGACTTGCTCTGTTAGTTTTTATTTAGTGCACTGAATTGTCTGATTGTCTTTTTCTAGTGTTATTGTTATACTCATGGCTCAAAAAATCAGAGTCATTTGAACCCCTGGTTTTGAACATAAGTTTAAAGTTTTTCTGCACATCAAAGAAATGATGATGTGAATGAAAATGAAACATAAAATAGCAACTTTTAATCACACAATTTTTAAGAGCTCTGTGTATGTAAAGTATTGTTCGCTTTAAGCGTGGCTCGGTCGTTAAAATCGAGTTATATTCCCACAGAGGTATCTTTCAGTTTTAAAGTCCTAGGTATGATCCTAGTGTTGCAAAAAAAAAAAAAAAAAAATCCATGGCAAGGTGTACTACAAATGTATATAGTATTTCTCTTTCCATCCTATAGGTGGCGTGACGTGTGTGACTGCGTCCAGGGACGGTGGTGTGCTCGTGACTGCGGGGGAGGACCTGCGTGTCCTCGCTTGGAGGTCGGCGGAAACCCCCCGGTGAAATGTGCCCTACTTCTTCTCAATGTACATTACTGTTTTTATTGTTTGGTTAATAAAATGGATTCAGGGACTCCATTTAATCTTTGTTCTTTGCTATCAGAAGTGCTACGAGATTTTTTTTGTGTCGGTGAGATCAAATCGTCATTGCTCTGTCTTTTGTTATGTCTGTTACGAAGTCTGAAATCCAGCGTTCTATGGAATGTCTAATACTAGGCGGCAATTTATAAAACAATTCATACTTTGCGCATTTTCTAGGCATTCTTTAGAATGGCAAATGAGACATCGGCAAAGTTTGAAATACATAACTGGTTTGTTTCAAATATCACGTACCTTCTAACCGGTGGGGCGGATACAGACTACCATTTTAGAGGGGGGGGGGTCATGCTAAGGAATGCCCCCCACCGCCCCCACAGATGAACCTACGGTCTTGGGTACGAATTTTTTTTTTTTTTTAATGCTTGGGTTGGATGTTAATAAAAGGCACGAAATTGGCCAGGAATATGACTTTTAATTGGCATACAGGGGTGCCCCCCCCCCAAGCTCAATGGCGCAAATTCCCCCCCAAAAATTTTCTCGCTTTCGAATTGGGTTAAACATAACAGTTTTTAGTGTTTAATTTCCAGTCAAATTCACGGGGGGGGGGGGGGAGCGCTAACAAATACCATTTGGATTGAAATGTTGTTGGATTGTTGACCCGCCTTGCTTTCCCTAATTTTGAAACGTGGACCTTAAGTAAACAAATTTTGGGTGCCCATGAATTTTGCTACACCTTTTTTTTTTCAAACGTATGAATGATTACAGGGACAACTTTCTGGCTTGGGATTTAGTCATTACTAGATGTATACAACATGAACCGTGAAACGAAAATTTATTGTCAATTAAATAGGGGGTACGGGGAGTTTCTCCCCCAGAAAATTTTTGAAATTGTAATTTTAAAACCAGTTTTATTCGATCTCTGGTGATGTTAGGAAAATAAAAGGTTAGGTGGCCCTTTCCCGGTAATTTTTCAATATTGAAACTTTAAAAGCGCAATTGTAAATAGTCTACCGTTGTGTTAAGGATTGCTTTCCTTTGTTTTCAAAATTGTAGTTCTAAAAACGCAGTTTTAGACTATCTGTGGTAATGTTACGGAAAGAAGAGATCCTAGGGCTCGCCCCTGGAAAATTTTCAAAATTAAAGTCTTGAAAACGCTATCTATGGTTGGGAGACAAACAGTTTTCTGAAATTGAAGTTCTAAAATCGCAATTGTAGCCACCTTTGTGACGTTAAGAAAAAGAGTTTTCGAATGCTCTCCCGGAATTTTCTCGATATTGAAGCCTTAAAACCAAATTTAGGACGACTTTTTAATAATGTTGACGAGAGTGGGGAGGAGGGAGAGGGGCGTTCCACTTAAATTTCCGAACTTGTAGCTTTAGAAACACTTTTGATATCTTGATAATGATAGTAGGAGGTGAATTCGGTGCCATTCCCCCGGCATTTTTTTGAAATTGATACTCCAAAAACGCAATTCTAGGCTTGTCTTTGATCGTGTTAAGGAAAGAGGGGGGAATCAGGGGCTCTCTCCTATAAATCTTTCAAAATTGCATGACGAGAAACGCAGTTTTAGATGACTCTTGATAATAAAGAGGATGTCATTCTGGCGTTCAAATCTTCTGATCCAACTTTGAAATGGACACCAACTCCATGTCGTCTGTGATGCTCCTTTCATTGAAAAAGAGACACGGTCATTAAATTTTGGAAAGAGCACCAGGGCTGTCGCTATTTCAAAAAAACTGGAGGAGGTACGCTTTTTGCGGCCCCTTAATTTTTTTCAAAAGCATGTTCGAATGTGCAGAGAGAGAAGATTTGGCTTCTGGTTTAGCAGGGATAGTCATATGACTGGACCTTAGTACTAGCAATATAAATAATCGTTAGGATAATATTCAATCAGAATTAGGGGGTGTCGGAGGGCTACTTTCTTGCATTATTTTGCAATTTGAAGGTACACTGTAAAAAAAATTCGGAAACGTTTCTGAGTATATCGTGCAGCTGCGGTTCATGAAATTCTCAAAAACGTTTCTGAGTATTTCGGAATTCTCTTTCTGTAATTTCCGGAAACGTGTCTGAGTATTTCGGAATCCTCTTTCTGTAATGTCCAGAAACGTGTCTGAGTATTTCGGAATCCTCTTTCTATAATTTCCAGAAATGTTTCCGAGTATTTTGGAATCCTCTTTCTGTAATTTTCAGAAACGTTTCTGAGTATTTCGGAATCCTCTTTCCGTAATTTCCAGAAATGTTTCTGAGTATTCTGTGCAGCTGTGGTTCATGAAAGTTTCGAAAACGTTTCCGAGTATTTCGGAATTCTCCAAACAATTTTCAAAAACGTTTCCGAGAATTTCGGAATCCTTTTTCCGTGATTTTTTCTAAAAAATAATTCTTTACTATAGTATTGCATGCCATATCAGTTTCAATTCTTTCATATCTAAGAGCAATGAAACAAGCAATTTTAGAATCATTCGTGGATTTTTTTTTTCTGAATTTCTAATGACAAATAGCATGGTTAACAGCATAACATATGCACAGTTATAAATTTTTGAAAATTTATGAAATAATATAGTAGTTTCATTCATAATCACAAAATCGTCGGGGGAGGGAAGGGGAGTACTTTCTCAAAAGTGGGATTGTTTGTTAAACAATATTAAACTTCAGTTTTTCTCTCAATATTTTCAAGACAAAATTATCAACATATTGTATTTTTAATGCAGAACTTAAAAACATATCTTGTATCAAACTTGATAGCTTTTATTTTTGGATAAAATTTGACAAAACTTACCTACACTTTGCGTTTCGAAATTCGCTCACGTCAAGTCAATTTCTTTGACGAACAAAGTGTACCGAAAAGTACCAACAGAGAAATTGATGAATTTAAATATGACACCAAAGTCCCCCTGCTGGAACCATTCGGCTTTATTCTTCTGTTCTTGCCCTTTTCCAGTTTATCACAAATATAGATACTTAATCAAAATAGGTTACTGATTTTATTTTTAGAGTGTGCGCAAAATGCATTATATATTTTATTTATTAAAACATTGAACTCTATTACATGATTGTTCCATTTCATATATACGAGAGTCCCCCCCCCCACACCATAAGAGTGATGGTGCACCCATAAAATGATATAAAGCGCCCCCCCCCTTAAAAAAAGCAACCCCTTGAAAATGACAATGGCACAGTCTGCGTGGTGAACGCCCCTCGTCTTCTCCCCATATGTGCATTGCATATTAATAACATAGTATTTAAAAAATGATCACTTTTAAAACGATGACATGAAATAATATTACTTTTTATTTCGGCATGTAAATGCAGCTGTTCCATTTTTGCCACTGACTCATTCCTCCTGACTGTCCTACATTAAACTAGTCTATCCACGAAGGAAATGTTATTTTCGGAACAACTAATGTCAAGGAATTTTTTTATTGTTAACCACATTTAACAAAATGAATAAGCAGATGAATTAATTGCATAACTATGTTCTTACTAATAGATAATATGGTCATTTTCTAATGGTATAAATATTTTTAAACGAATGAATAAATTATAATAAAAAAGATAATACTGGCAAATTTTTGTGAAGCATATTACAATACTAGAAAATATTTGCATTACCATATTTTTAATGAATTAAACAATTGATTTTTTTTTCTTTTTGAACCAAAATGTATGTACATCCAAGTATTTCGAAAAAACTTTTCTGTGATTGCTTCTCAAATATAAATCTTATTTCTTTTGCGTAATTAATCAGTTTCAGTTGGTTACAACAAATAGTACACCGCGCACATGTAGGATAACTTGAAATTAATTCGATAAACCCAAAAACAGTTACAATTTTAGCCTCATCAAATGCAAATCAACAAAAATATAAATGTATATAACAACATGTTTTAAAATATTCATTAATACTTACAAGTGAACATGAGCGGAAGAAAATCTAAGTACCTCCATTACAACTGAATAAGTAATCCAAAGGGTTTCGTTTCATAAGTAATCCAAAGGGTTTCGTTGAACACACAATATATATCTAATTATGGTCGCATTGGAAATTATAAAGAAGCAAATGGTTATTAACTAACTTAATAGCAGCGTACATCGTCTAAAAAATCAAGGGCAGTCCAAAATGCAAAGGCGTAAAATTAGTTTCGACACATTTACTACTCTCTAGACATGAAATAACAAGTAATCCAATGCCAAACAGTTGCTGACTGCAGCAACCATAGATAAGAAAAAAATAAGTTCTCGTTATTTCCGACTCATTGGCGCCCGGGTTGGAAGGATGAAATAGGTTTCGAAGCGTTGCGTCATCACTTCCGCTTCTAGATATCTTGAAATAACAAAAAGCTTTCTGAATATTGAGGTATTCGCTATTGGATGAAGGATTCCTACTATTTCGGAAACGTTTCCGATATATCCAGAAACGTTTCCGAAATTTGTTACAGTGTATAAAAACGCAGTTTTAAACTATATTTTAAGTTTGGGAGGAAGGGGAGAAGAGTTCCAGAGGATAGCATCTCCCGATAATTTTTCCAAATTTAAGTTCCCAACACAATCGTACGTTATATTTAATTATGTTCAGAAGAGGGGTCCAGGGGCTCTCCCTCGGGAATTTTCAAGACTGTTATTTGAAAAACAGTTTTAGACGATCTATGATGATGTTAAGGGAGGAAGAGACTCGAGGTCATCATTCTATAATTTTTCAAAATGCAAACTTAAAGCACGCATTCCCAATTGTGAATTATTTCTGATTGTGACACGTAAAGGGGGGTCCGGGGGCTCTCCCCCGAGAAAAATTTGAAAATTGTAGACCGAAAAATGCAGTTTAAGACAATCTATGGTGATATTAAGGGGATGAGAGATACGCCCTCCCCCATCGAAATTTTTTGAAAATTTTGAAGTCTTAAAAACGCGATTGTAGACTTTTTTTGTTAAATTTAGTGCACCGCCAGTTTCTTGAAATCAAAGCTCCGGAAACGTAATTTAAGCCAACCTTCGATGAAAGTGGGAGGGAGTTTTGAAGGGGCTCGCGACCAGAAATGTTTCGTAATTG